>NW_007726817.1:245683-375367 GCF_000696425.1 Galeopterus variegatus | reverse complement strand
GCGCGCGTCAAACAGCCCGCCCCCGCTGGGGTGGGGGGAGGGGAAGGTGCACGCGCGCTCGGGGTCGCGCGCCCTAGCGCCTGCGTACTTTGCAAACTTTTTGACTCCTACCTACTGTGCTGGAGTTTTCTGTTTTTTGTGGGGTATTTTTGCGCAATATCCTCAAAGGTGGGCCAGAGAATTCTGAATTTTGATTGGTACATTACTGAGACGCTCCGGCCCCATCTTCCTCCAATCCCTAACTCTCTCTCTTTTCCCTCTGCTGGGTTACTCCGGTTGCGCAGATACAGTTGTTTAGCCTTCGGGTTCGCTGCACTTCTCAAGCTGCGGTATGCGTGGGGGTTGGGAAGCCACAGGATAAATAAAAACGTTATCTTAACAAGAGCAGTTGTCTTTTACTGAGAGTGTGCAATATGCTAGACTCTTCGCCTAGAGGTTGAGTGATTATGGTTTATAAGCTGGAAAGCGGCATAAGGTCCCTGAACCGGGTTCGACCCCACCCGGGGCTGGTACTTGGGCTACAGACCTGCTGCATCCATATCACATAGAGAATATGTGCTAACACCAGATCAAGGGTTCGGATCCCCTTACCGGCCAGCAGCCTAAATAAATAAATTTAATTGTAAAAATTGGTAAAATTTTCACATGGTGTAAAGTACAAAAACGAGTCATCCCTTCTTCCAGTTCCATTGTTGGGGTGCTTTTAAAAAGTACAAATTTGTGTACCTCCCTTCCCCACTCTGAATCTTAAGATGTGGAGGTGGGGCACAGGAATCTGAATTGTTTTACAAGCCCCCAGGTGATTCTGATGAACAGTGGTTTTGGAAATACTGCAGTGTCCTCATTTGGCCTCACTGAGCTGTGCTGCTTGTGCCTCTGCAAAGTTTATGGTTCATGAATATCTCAGGATATTTCTTGTGAAAAGTATTTTTCAATAAAGATGAACAAGATGTATTATATAATATATTTGCATGTTTTTATTTTTTTCAAGACATTATGAAAAGAAATGTGTCTCACTCACTGTGGGTGGCTTGGGACTGTGCCCCCAGGTCTATGATATGTATATTTGTTGAGTTTTCTCTGGCCTAAGGCTACTTTGGTTGACAGGACTGGCTGCACAATTTGTAGGGCCCAGTATGCAAAATGAAAACCTGGGCCCCTCGTTAAGAAATTATTAAAAATTTCAAGACGGTGACAGCAGAGCATTACACCAAGCTTGGGAACCCTCTTGACTGTGGGGGCTTGTGCAACAATGCAGGTTGCCTGCCTGTGAAGGTGAACCTATTAGTTGGAAAGCTTGAGAATTACCGTTTTCATCCCCCAAATCTCCAAATTCCCCACAGTGTGTCCTGTCCCAGGGGCTCCCAATTTGCTCTGTGTCTTTGTCCCTCTTGCTGTTGTCCCTGCCCTGCAGCATTTCACAGGTTTGTGACTCTTTTCTTTGCTCTCCAGCTGCTGATGCAAGGAATCCCCTGGGCCCCCGTCCACTCCACTGCTGACCAGTTCACCCACCTGTGCCGAGCCTTCCTGCAGGCCTCGCCCACATCTGTGGGACCCTGTGACGTGGGGGTCCATCCAGCTGGAGAAGAAAATCCTCTCATGCTAGCATTGCAGACCCCTAAGGGTGAGAGAAAAGGGGGACCTCATTCAGCCCTGAAACTATGGGCCCAGCCCCCACAGCACTGGGAATTCCTCTTCCCCAGAGAACCAAGGCAGCTTGGATTTTTCTTACCTTGGTTAATGGTTCCAAACTTTTTTGTTTCCAAGGTGCTCTTTTGTTGTATATATGTCCTGTTGCCCCTGAGTTTTTATCTGTCAAACTGTATCAACGAAGTAACCATTCACTTTTCCCTTTCCAAATTAACGAAAACATCTATGACTGAATGTACAATAAAATCAAATGTCCCAAGGATTCCTATGATGTTGTCTACAGCCAATTAGAGGTCTGATCAGCATGAGATAATCATGGTGACCAAAATGAGTTGATAAAATCTCAGCACACAAAGATAATGGATGTTTAAACCTGCCTTTGTGGTCTTATTGTGGGTAAAGGTTTCCTTTCTTTTGGGTGTTGTGAAATATTGAAAACAATGTTAGCATCATCGATCTGGATCTCAGTTGGCCTCCTAGGAGTCTAACAGCCCCAGGCTGGGAACCATGGCCATTGAGGCTTGTGCTAGATGTGCTTTGGGTGTGGGTAGTAGAGAATACAAATCTGAAGAAGCTGACCTCCTTGCTGGTAAAGTAAAATTTCACCTGGAGATTATGAAGGGCTGAATTGATAGTCCTCCTTGGTTGCGCTGGTTCTTTTAGCAACAGATTGCTTCCTGCCCTGTAGTGTAAAATGAAGTGACCATTTAGATTCCATGCCCCTTTTCCAGTTATGCTTTGCTCCATTTAGATTTTACTGGATGAATGCAGTAATATCCCTTCTCCCAAGAAGAGTTACTATTCTTGTAGGAATAGCTTCTCAAGGGCAGGCCCTGTTCTGTCTTGTTTGCCACCCTTGGTGCTTTGTAAATACTTGCAGAATTAATAGAGCTTCTGTTGGGCCAGGTACCATGCTGAGCTCTGGAGAGAGCTGAATTGGACCCAATTTCTATTCCTGGAAGTTCTGACAGTTTGATGGGGAGACAAACACAGTTGATAGACCAAATCATCTGTCTGAGTGCTACAGTGGAGGTGTTCATGGCTCTGAGGAGGGTTCTGACCACCTAGGCCACCAACGGAGAGTCAAGGAAGGATTCCTGGAACATGTGAACCTAGTGGCAAGCTAAACAGATAATTAGGGGAAGGTTATTTCAGGAAGAAGGAGCAGTAGGAGTGCACCCATTTTACAGTGGAGGGAGCTGCAGCTTAGATCCTAGGTCTCCTTCTGTGGCACCATTTTGGCCCTTCAGAACAGGATTGGATTGGATTTCTCCATGTCTGTGGGTGGTCACTGCAGCCCTCAGTTGATTATAATTGGTGGATGGTGGGTGGAGCTGATGCTCTTTGGTGCTCTGTGTGGCAGGTCCCGTGTGGGTGCTGAGATGGCCAATGAGAATCACGGCAGCCCCCGGGAGGAAGCGTCCCTGCTGAATCACTCCCCGGGCACCTCCAATCAGAGCCAGCCCTGTTCTCCAAAACCAATCCGCTTGGTGCAGGACCTCCCAGGTACTGGAGGGGGAGCAGTGGAGGGGTGACAGGGTAAGAAGGGCACCTGGGAGCAGCCCTGACCCTTGGCTGATTCCGTGCTTGTTTACAGAGGAGCTGGTGCATGCGGGCTGGGAGAAGTGCTGGAGCCGGAGGGAGAACCGTCCCTACTACTTCAACCGATTCACTAACCAGTCCCTGTGGGAGATGCCCGTGCTGGGCCAGCACGATGTGATTGTGAGTGCCAGCCTAGGGCAGGGGTCTCAAAGCAGCCTCTGGCATCTGGGCCTTCCCTAAATGTACCCTGAGCAGCTGTTATTTGCCTCGTCATGTGCTGGCACCTGCAGATAAAATGACAAGCACGACAGACACATTCCCTACCCTCATGGAACCTACACTCAAAAGGACAGGCTGACAAGTAAACAGATGAGTATAATAGTGCAGGATTTCTACCACTTGTTGGGCACCGTGCTGGTGATGCAAGTGTGAACAAGATAAACATGCCCCCTACCCTCACGGGGTGTCCGTGGTCTACTGGAGGGGGACAGTTGTATTACAGTTGTGGCACTTGTATGAAGAATAGTGTACTCTGGTATCTCCACGATCCTGATGTGGTCTGGTGAAAGGGAGGAGAAAGGAAAAGCTTCTCTGAAAATAAGTGTTTGTTTAAGGTGAGAAGGTTAGCTAAGCAAGAGTGGTAGGAGGTGAGGAGAAGAGCGTTCTAGGAACTGAACTGTCAGTGTGACAGGGGAAGCACATGCATGGGCTCACTGGCGGAACCTGGGCTTTTGTGTTCCTCTCAGTTGGGGCAGCCTTTCTTTACTGGGCACACACAAGCCAGTTGGCATCCCCATTTTGCAGGTGAAGACACTGAGGCTCAAGGGAAGTGACTAGCCCAAGGACTCAGAGCTAGCAGTAAGCAGAGTAAGACTGGCATCTCGATACAGTTTCAGGGCCATACTGCTCACCGCACATACTCTCAGTGTCACCAATGGAGTTCCATCGACAGGGTCTTGCTTTTTTAAAAAATAAGCATTTCTTGAGTTTTTCCTTTATTCCTAACTTTCATTCTGTTCTTAAGGAAAATTGGGGCTGGGTGGTTGGCTCAGTTGGCTAGAGCATAGCCCTGTAACACCAGGGTTAAGAGTTTGGATTCCCATACCAGCCAGCTGCCAAAAAAGAAAACTAAAAAACAAACAAACAATAAGTTAACATGTACTGAGTGCTGATATCATGCCAGATGTCATGTTAAGCAAGTCATTTCACTGACTCATTTAATAACCTCTGCAGTCAGGTAAGGCTTAGCATGGCTGTTTTGAAGGTGAGGGAATGAGGAGGAAAGTAACTCACCTGAGATCACATGGTTACAAGTAGCAGGCAGGAGAGGAGCCCAGTATTCTCTGCCTGCACCCCAGCCCCCTCTGTTCTTCTCTAAGGAGTAGGAGCAGGGGGCGGGAGGGCATGAGGATTCCAAAGTACTTGGGCTCCTGGTTGCAATTCTGCTGGTCTTCCTCCACTAGTCGGACCCTTTGGGGCTGAATGCGACCCCACTGCCCCAAGACTCAAGCTTGGTGGAAACCCCAATGGCTGAGAACAAGCCCAGAAAGCGGCAGCTCTCGGAAGAGCAGCCAAGTGGCAATGGTGTGAAGAAGCCCAAGGTGAGTGCCCGCGGGCTCTCAGGAACTTTCTGGTAAGTGGCCAGCTCAGACAGGCAGCCAGCTGGCTCTCTGCAAGGGTTGGGCACCAACAGGCTGGTCAGGAGTGGGGCCCAGGATGCAGTTCATCAGGTATGCACAGTATTGGAGCCTGTTTGCTAAGTCTCCTGACCTGATGCCTTTGTGACTCTTTTGCTCCAGATTGAAATCCCTGTGACACCTACTGGCCATTTGGTGCCCAGCTCCCCCAGCGTCCCAGGAACCCCAACGCTGAAGTTTTGGGGTACATCCCCTGAGGACAAACAGCAGGCAGCTCTCCTCCGACCCACTGAGTGAGTATCTGCTGATTGTCTTGAGGGCTCCCATTGCTGATGGCCAGCTTGTCCAGGACTGCAGGGTATGGTGGTGGTGGGCAGGGCATCCTTATTGTTTCTGTCTGTGCTCCAAGGGTGTACTGGGACCTGGATATCCAGACCAATGCTGTCATCAAGCACCGGGGCCCTTCAGAGGTGCTGCCCCCGCATCCTGAAGTGGAGCTGCTCCGCTCCCAGCTCATCCTGAAGCTTCGGCAGCACTACCGGGAGCTGTGCCAGCAACGAGAGGGTAACTGTCTCCTGGGCTTCAGCCTCTTGTTTCTATCCACCTTTGGCAAGAGCTGGGGCCTTGCCAGGTGGGCTTGGGGTGATGCAGTGGAGGTCAGTGATTCAGAGCGTGGGCTGTGGAAGGAGACAGACCTGTTGGAGTCCCAGCTCCCCTAACTGCTGGCTCTGTGATCTTGGGCTCATTGCTTACCCCTCTGTATTTTGGGTTCCACGTCTTTAAGGTAGGGACAGTAACAATGCTTACATAAAGGGTGGCTGGAATCAGTAACAACAACAAAAGTAACTGTTAACACTTCCAGAATGCACATTATTTGTTAAGCAGCATGTCTGTAAAAGAGTGTAGAAATGAGAGTTACTATCTCATAGGATTATTACAGGAGTGAGTGAAAAGGATAACTACTCAAGAAACTGCAGCTTTCAATTTTTATAATTAGTAAACAAACCTGCTTAACATGCTGAGATGTGGAGTTCTCTCTCCCCCCTTTTTTAACCCTAGTAACACTTTTTTTTTTTTTTTTTTTTTAAAGATGACCATAAGGGGATCTTAACCCTTGACTTGGTGTCGTCAGCACCATGCTCACCCAGTGAGCTAACTGGCCATCCCTATATGGTATCTGAACCCGTGGCCTTGGTGTTATCAGCACCGCATTCTCCTGAGTGAGCCACGGGCCGGCCTCCTAGTAACCCTCATTAACACTTTTTACAAAGTAAGCAATTCTCAGAATATACTTTGGGAATGCGGCTAGAATGTCAGCTTCTGAAATAGTAGGGACTGTGTTTACTGCCCAATGCAGTGGCTCCTGTTGACTAAATCCAGACATTCAGCAACTCTCTCGTCCTGCAGGCATTGATCCTCCTCGGGAATCTTTCAACCGCTGGATGCTGGAGCGCAAGGTGGTGGACAAAGGCTCTGACCCTCTGTTGCCGAGCAACTGTGAACCAGTCGTGTCACCTTCCATGTTTCGTGAAATCATGAATGACATTCCCATCAGGTATAGCCCCATAGTTGGGGACGACCCTGGGTCGTTTCGTTTCTGTGCCCAGTCTGTATAGGAGGGCTCTAACTTTGCCCACTCTCCAACCCAGGTTATCCCGCATCAAGTTCCGGGAGGAAGCCAAGCGCCTGCTCTTCAAATATGCAGAAGCTGCCAGGCGGCTCATTGAGTCCAGGTTTGGCACTCTTTCCTGTCCCAGGCAAGATAGGTCTGTGATCAAAGTGGGAGGTTATAAGCTATCTGGCCCGTTCTCACACAGGGCTCTGTCACTGCTGGTAGCAGAAGTGGGGCCAGCTCCCAAAGGCAGAATAAGAGCGCAAGACAAGCCTAAGGAGTTGACACTGCTGATGCCGGTGGAATTGGGATGGGAGGAGGGTGGAGGAGACACCTGAACAGTGGATTCTGTGAAGTGCTGAGCCATCTCTTTCCCTACCCTTGACCCACAGGAGTGCATCCCCCGACAGCAGGAAGGTGGTCAAGTGGAATGTGGAAGACACCTTCAGCTGGCTTCGGAAGGACCATTCAGCCTCCAAGGAGGACTACATGGTGAGTGGGCCCCACCCAGAGTAAGGAGGACAGTTGAAAGGCTCTGTTGACACTTCCTCCAGGAAGCCTACTCTGCTTGTCCAGGCCAGGCCGGGCCTCCCACATCAGCCAGTTATGCGATACAGCAGACCTTTCACATTCATTGGTACCCAAACTTAGGACTATGGAGATGTTTCTCTAGGCTCCTGGCTTTCTCCCAAAGAACATTTCCATTAACATTCTTAATGGAATCCTATGCTTGGCTGCCTTTTCAGCTTACTGAATGTTCAACATCTCCCTTGAATAGATTTTTGAAAACAAATTGGCAAACTATTTTTTCTTGGGTGTGTGTGTTCATATCATAGTCAATTCCCTATTCTTAATATGTCCAAAACAATTCTGTTTTCTGGCCAAAACCTATCACTTCTTAAACCTCTCCATCAGCACTAGCAATGGGCTTTCTTTTCAGGACCATTTTTCACAAGAGACAAGGTTTCGCACTTCACGGTAGTAACTGTGTACTTGACACGTAGAGAGTGACAAAGGTAGGTGTACTCACTAGCCAGAATGACTCATTTTCATTCTTCAGTTTCACATGTGTGATTCAGCAAAATTACAAATGCCTACAATCATGCTTGGAAGTAGCTAAAAGCTCAAATTTTGAATCCGCAATAACCAGGCACCCTGTTTTGTAATCCTTTCTCTCCCCGATAGACTGCAAATCCTGTAAGCTGGTACCATGCCTCGTTTGTCTGTTTATCATGGGATGTAGCATAGTGTAACCCCAATCAAAACTGCTGGCATTTATTAGACACTTACTGTATGCCAGGGGCTTGGTAAGCCCTTAAGGGAAATGATCACATTTAATATTCAAACTGTTCTGTTAGGTAGTTCGTATTCCCGTTATGGTTGAGAAATAAGAATCAGAGAAGCTGAGGGATTTGTCCAAATGATACAGCTAGTAAGCAGAGCCAGTTTCCAAACAAGGGCTGCTGAATCCAACAGCCCTGCCGTTACCTGCCAGTCCAGCCAAGGCCCTTTAGCCTCCACTAGTGCACTGATCAGGAGTATCTCTTCCAGGATCGCCTGGAGCACTTGCGGAGGCAGTGTGGTCCCCATGTCTCAGCTGCAGCCAAGGACTCTGTGGAAGGCATCTGTAGTAAGATCTACCACATTTCCCTGGAGTACGTCAAACGGATTCGAGAGAAGCACCTTGCCATCCTCAAGGAAAACAATATCCCAGGTATGTACAAGGTGGTGGGAAGCCAGCTGTGATGCCATCAACTCTGTATCCCAGGCGGTGATTGAAGGAACAAGTGAGGCTGGGCCCCAAGGCCAGGGACTGGTTTGGGGCAGTACCTACTGAGTCTTTTGGCTGGAGGTTTCAACACTTCTCTGAGAGACAGGAAGTGATGAGAAAGGGAGAGCCAGAGTTGGTGGAGAAAGACAGGTCGAGGGTGAGTAGTTGGGTGGACCTAGGATTACATCCATTCTCTGCAAACCGCAGTTTTCCCAGACTGAGGCATAATACCTACCTGGCTTTTAGGATTGTGTGAGTATTCATAGGTACTCAAGTAAACTGCTTGACCCCAAAAGATCCCCAAATAAGGTATTATAATTATTATGATGAAGGACTTACCCAGCAGCAAGACCCACAGATTTCTGCCTGCCTGCCTGCCAGGCCCCAAGACATGGCGAACTGGGGCCTGCTTCAGCATCAGTGAACACATTGACACAGGCCACTGGTTTGCCCATCAATTGCCAGGTTGTTTTGTTTTTTAATGGCTTTTTGTTCCTTTTATTATTGAAACTAGAATGAGACTTCCCTCCCTTGGTGTAAAGTGAGTGTGTAAAACATACAGTAGGGACTGAGGCTGTCTGGTGTGAGAATTAGCAGGGCCAGGCAGGGCAGCCCCTGACTGTTCGCCCTGCCCACAGAGGAGGTGGAGGCCTCGGAGATGGAGCCCCGCCTGGTATACTGCTACCCAGTACGGCTGGCTGTGTCTGCACCCCCCATGCCCAGCGTGGAGATGCACATGGAGAATAACGTCGTCTGCATCCGGTACAAGGGAGAGATGGTCAAGGTCAGCCGCAACTACTTCAGCAAGCTGGTAAGTTAGGGGAAGGAGGGTCTTGACTGAGGGCATGGTTTAGGGCCTGGGGTCTTTCTTGACCCAGAGTCCTCAGCAGGAGACCAGTGATAAGGGCATGAGGAACCACTGCTTAAGGCCACCACTTTCTGTCCCACAGTGGCTCCTTTATCGCTACAGCTGCATTGATGACTCTGCCTTTGAGAGGTGGGGGGGGGGGGGGGGGGGGGGGGGGGGGGGGGGGGGGGGGGGGGGGGGGGGGGGGGGGGGGGGGGGGGGGGGGGGGGGGGGGGGGGGGGGGGGGGGGGGGGGGGGGGGGGGGGGGGGGGGGGGGGGGGGGGGGGGGGGGGGGGGGGGGGGGGGGGGGGGGGGGGGGGGGGGGGGGGGGGGGGGGGGGGGGGGGGGGGGGGGGGGGGGGGGGGGGGGGGGGGGGGGGGGGGGGGGGGGGGGGGGGGGGGGGGGGGGGGGGGGGGGGGGGGGGGGGGGGGGGGGGGGGGGGGGGGGGATGGGACGGGACGACACAACTCCTCTGGAAGAAGCAGAGAGGCCAGGCCTCAGATGCTTACTGTGGCCACTCTGCAGATGATGTTTGGTGTGGGCCTCTATGAGGGAACTGGCCTGCAGGGATCATTGCCTGTGCACGTCTTTGAGGCCCTCCACCGACTCTTTGGCATCAGCTTCGAGTGCTTCGCCTCACCTCTCAACTGCTATTTCCGCCAGTACTGTTCTGCCTTCCCTGACACAGACGGCTACTTTGGCTCCCGTGGGTGAGCACCACAGGCTGCTGGGCCCCTTCTGCCCAGGCCCAGGAAGCTGTCCTCCAGAGTACAGGTCCCACCTTGGCCAGCTGCTTCCTAATGCTCTAGGGATTTTGAGTCAGGCAGTCTTGGGTGTAGTCCCTGCCATGAGCACTTACCAGTTATGTTCCCTTGGACATGTTGCTTAACCTCTGGGAACCTCAGCTTTTCTGGCCCTGTGGGCAGGCATGTGACACCCCCTACCCTGGCCTGTGAGTTTCTCAGTGAGTTAGCTCAGGTTGGAATGGGAACACCTGGTTGCAGGCACTGAGAGAAATGAGCGGTGGTAACTCAGACCTTACAGATTAGTGGGAGGCAGGGTGGGGTGGTGGGGCTAAAGAGCCCAGATGAAAGATAATGCCGTCTCCAGGAGGAAGAAATGGCCAGGCCATGGAGAGGCCTAAAGCTCAGCAGCTGGGGAATTCCTGGGTGTGGCTTGTGCTGTGGAAGCAGCTGGTTCAAAACTGAATTTGAACTCCAGCGCCTCCAGCTTGGTGGACATGGGCATCTGAACCTTAGCCTCCCTGTCATCATTCACTCAGTGGAGACAGTCATACGTTGACCCAGAAGAAGTTAAGGGAGAATGTTGGCCTCTGGCCTGACTAGGGCCATCTCTCCAGTGTGGCTGCATAGGGCTGGGGGTAGCACCCATTTCTAATTGAGGGATTGGGTCCTGATGGAACTTAGAATGCTCACTTCTGTCCCCAGGCCCTGCCTAGACTTTGCCCCGCTGAGTGGTTCCTTTGAGGCCAACCCTCCGTTCTGTGAGGAGCTCATGGATGCCATGGTCTCTCACTTTGAGGTGGGTGTGCTGCTGGGATGGGGGGCAGGGAAGCAGGCAGGCAGGATTGCCAGTCACGTGAAGGCAGCCCCTGACATCCACCCTGTGCCTCCTCCCACAGAAACTGCTCGAGAGCTCACCAGAGCCCCTGTCCTTCATCGTGTTCATCCCTGAGTGGCGGGACCCCCCCACAACAGCGCTCACCCGCATGGAGCAGAGCCGCTTCAAACGCCACCAGCTGGTCCTGCCTGCTTTCGAGCATGAGTACCGCAGTGGCTCCCAGCACATCTGCAAGAAGTGGGTTCCCAGGGAGGATGGGAAGGAGGGCTGGGCTGGGCTGGGCTGGACTGATCAGGCCAGGTTGAGCCCCACCCTGAGCAGCTGCCTTTTCCCACAGGGAGGAAATGCACTACAAGGCCGTCCACAACACGGTGGTGCTCTTCCTACAAAACGACCCTGGTTTTGCCAAGTGGGGTCCGACACCTGAGCGGCTGCAGGAGCTGAGCACCGCCTACCGGCAATCCAGCCGCAGCCATGGCTCTTCCTCATCATCCTCCTCAGAGGCCAAGGAACGGGACTTGGGCCGTGAGCAGGGCCCTAGCCGCGAGCCTCACCCCACTTAACACATCCTGCGGGGAGGAGGAGCCCCAGGGGTGCTGGTATGGACTGCTGGGACTCGGGCATCTGGGGGCTGAACAGACCCCAGGACCCTCCCCCTGGGATGGCAGCAGGACTTGGGCTGCCATTGACATAGGAAGATTATGGCTCTGCTGGGGCTCTCCCTCCCTGCCCCATCCCCTAATGCCCCGCCTCAAACTCACTCCAAGTGTCCTGTAAATAGACCCTGATGCCTTCCCAGTCCCACCCCCTACCCTGTTGCTGCCTTGTTTCATTTGTAAAAGGAAATACAGAAACCCCTCCGAGAATGTGTGAGGGTCTTGTGGGCAGAGGAAGGCTGAGGAACCTGGAGCTACTTCTGGGACCACACCCCTCTACATCCAGGCTCACCTCATGACCCCCGGGCCTTCTCACCCCATCCCAGGGAACCTGGTGATCTCTGCCTGTGCTCAGCAGGTCTCAAGAGTCCGGGGCTGGGCATAATCTGGCTCCAGATTCCCACAACTGGGCCTGCACAGATACTGGTAGCCTGTGCCCAGGCTGAAAGCCAGACTTGCTGGCCCTGGAGCAACCATCGTGAATGGGCAGCTGGGAGTGTTTTATAGTCGAGGCTCAGGAGGAAGAACAGCTTCAGAGCCACCACAGGCCCTCTGCAGACCTCCAGGCATGGAGCAGATACTCCCCTGGGGTCTAGGGAAGGAAGCAGGGTCTGAAGGTGCTCAGCGGGGCTCTCACCAGCTCAGCCATCTCCTGTCATCAGGCCTCTGCACCAAGGGTCTGCCCTGCTGTTGGACCACTGTCCATTACAGGGCAGGGCAAGCTGTGCCGTGGAGCCAGGCAGCCTCTGCTTCACACCCCACCTGTGGGGGCAGCCAACAGGTTCCTCTTCCCTTCTTCCCAGGTCCTTGCCTGGTTCAGGCTGCAGCAACAAGTGCACAAAGCAAGCTGGCCAGGGCTGGACTCTGGTCCCTTTATTGAGACTGAAGGGCCAGTGGGTCCATCCAAACAAAAATAAATTTCTTTCCCAAAGCCTGCCTGCAGGCTGGGGCCCATGGCTGCCCCCCAACCCAAACAACACAGGTCTGGCTCCCTTGGAGTGACAGGTGCTGGCTGCCCAGTATCCAGATACCCTTAAATGAAACAGGGACGTGAGTCCCGGTGGGGCCCTCACCCCTAGGATGGCTGGCCCCAATATCCATGATCTGCGTTGGGCCCTTGAGGCTCAGTCATCGCCCACAGTGATGACATCGTACTCGATGCCCTGGTGCTGCAGCTGTTGGATGTGTTCAGGCACTGCCTCCTCTGTGCCAAATAGGCCCTGGGCTTGGGCCATGGCAGCATCAGCTACTGCTGCCAGAGGAAGGGAAAGCATAGTGAGTTTGAGGCCCAGGGAGCTAGGCCTGGGCCCTGGCCCCCATGGTCTTCAGGGTCCAGCCCCATACCTGTGACAGCCGAGTGTGCTGCAGCCTCAAGTTGAGCCTGTGTGACCAGCTGCTGAGGCACATACTGGATCTGGAGGGGAAAAGCCAGTAAGACATGGCTCTAGAGGAACTCTGCCCATGCCCCAGCTCTACCTGGTCCCCCGAGGACCCTACCTGGGACTCCTGGAGGAACGGGGCCCCTTGTTCATACTGGATGTGCGTGATCTGACCCTCCTGTACCTGGAGAGAGACAATCCATGACCCTGGGAATGGGTTGTGTAGCTCTCCCCCATGTCCCATCTCCACCCCAGGCCTGGCCTACCTGGATGTGATGGCCTTCAGGGACCACAACGTATTCCTGGGGGAGCAGGTGCTGGACACTGTCTTGGGAGATGATGTACTGTACCTGAAGAAGAGTGGGGAGGAGGGGAGCTGGGGCCCCACTCACCAGGAACTCAGCTAAGAAGGCAGAGTAGAGGGACAGCCACCACCAACAATGGCAGTTACAAACATGGCCCCTTGGACAGGTGGTTTGGGAAGTATTATTTCTGTCTTCAGGGTGAGACCTTGACAGGGAGAGAGGGCAAGAGATCATGGCTGAGGGGATCAGGAGCAGCTTACCTGGTTGTCAGAGGTCACCAGGTGCTGTACTGTTTGGCCATCTGCTGTGGTGATCTCTTGGATGTAGGTGGCTTCTTCCTGCCAGGGCCAAGACAGTTCTAGCCTCAGCTCTCTGTCCCCACCCCTGCCTGTTACCTACCAGCAAGGTCCCCAGCCCTGGCTCTTACCTGATTGGTCACTGTCTGTTCCTGGGCCACAATAATGTGTTCCTGGCTCAGTGCCTGCTGTAGTCGCTCTGGGCCCAGGACCCCATGACTGGACTGGAGTGCAGCTGGGAAGAGAGGATGCTCACTGAAGGGTTCCAGGGAAAACTGAAAGGTCCCAGCCCTAACCCCGGCCCAGAAGTGCCCTCTGGCGCCGTGGCTCAAGTCTCTGGATGCACCCTGGTGCCCACCCTGTGGCCCCAGGGGCAGCTCACTGTGTAGTGTGGCCAATGTCTCGTCATCGCTGTTCAGGATGATGGTCTGGGTGGGGGTCCGGGCTGTAGACCGGGCTGTAGAGGTCCCTGACTTCCTTCCATCAGGACTGTGCAGCCGCTGGATGTGGAACTTGAGGTGTCCGTTACGGTTAAAACTGAGGGAGAAGGAAGAAGGTTCAGGGACAGCTCCATGGCGTGTGCCTTGCAGCCCCCACCCACCAGTACCTGGCCTCACCGTTGCCCGCAGAGATGGCATGCGAAAGGCTTCTCTTTGGTGTGGGTCAGCATGTGTCGCCGCAGGTCCTTCTTGTTCTTGGAGGCGAAGCTGCACTGGTTGCACTGGTGGGGCCGCAGGCTTGAGTGCTGCGCCATGTGGGCCTGCAGAAGGGGTAGTTGAGCTCAGCCCTGGTCAGGACAACAAACTGCCCACAGACAGCTAGCTGGTCAGGGAATCAGGTGAAGTAGACCCAGGAAAACCAAAATCTTGTGCACTAACAAGGAGCTGGGTAAAAAGCACGAAGCAGATCAAGATCTGGCGGTGCTGTGTCCTAAGAGAATAAACATCCACAGCCTCCATTGTTAGGTCAGTTGGAAAGTCCTGTTCCGGCTCATAGACTCAGTTTACCCATATGTAACTTACAGGTATTGGTGAGGGGACCTATCCCATCCAGCCCCGATATTCTAGGGCTTAGTCCTGCCTAACTGTGCCTCAGTCTTCCCATGTGGAGGGTGGGGCTCTAGGCATGCTTCCCCCACCAAGTTCTGTGAAGATGCATGGCACGATTGGGTCTGAAAACGAAATCCTCAGGCAAACGGAGGGAGGCCCTGAGATGGACTATGAACTGGCCCAGACGTGCCTCACTTGCCTTCTCCACAATGACTCCCACCTGCCTTGACTCTCTGTGCCCTCAGTATTCTAGACAACTTCTAGAGTTTCCTAAACCACGCCTCCTGCCATCACACCTCTGTACCTTTGCTCCCACGGGCCCAGCTCAACCATCTCTCCTAGTGATGTCTTCCCCAGCATTCCCAAGTCCAAATGACTTGTTCTTGAGTGTCTGTGCTCTCTGTGGGCACACTTGGTTCACACTGGGGCCACTATCTGCCACTAGTCATGCTATGTCTGGTTTGCCTCCCCACCAAACTGAGCTCCCTAAGAGCCAGGACCTTGATATGTCACCTCTGACCCTAGAGGGGAGCAGAGGATCTGGCTTGAGGGGGTGCTCAATAAAGGTTTGTTATACAAATGAATGACAGCAGAGGCAGGGGTTGGGGGGAGGCGGGGTGGCAGCACCTACCCGGACCTCAGGCCACTGGCGGGCACTGAAGGGGCAGTCAGGGCATTTGAAGGCACTAGGCCCAGCATGGGCCCGTTTGTGACTCTCCATCTCAGCTCGGCCAGGAAAGGCCTCTGCACAGATCTTGCAGGAAAACTTCTTTGACGCTGCTGATGGTGGTGAGGGCGGCACTGCCAGGCCCAGGGCTTTGCTGGCTACAGGAGGTGGGGAGGCAGAACTCTGGGGGTCCCCCACCTGGTGGGTCCTGGCTGGAGATGGAGGCTCAGGGCCATCTCTGGGCAGCCCCCCACACTGCAGCAGAGGCCACTTGGCTCCAGAGGCCAGAGCATCTGGACTTGGGAAGGAGATGGAGCCATCTGCAGTCAGCTGTGGAGAGACCAGGGAGCATGAGGTGCTAAGGAGGGAAGGGAGAAGTTGGGGGTGAGGGAGGGGTTGGCTCCCCCAAGCCTCACCTCAATGTGGTGCAGCTGGGTCCCATCAGCAGCCATGATGTAGTGGGTAGCAGCTTCTTTTAGGGTGTCACTCACAACCACAGTCTGAGCTGCCTCACCTGGGGGCTCCTCGCTGTGGTAACGAGAAGAGGAGGGATGAGGCTGGGTTCCAGGAGGGGATGAAGGACCACAGGAGCTCCTTTCCCCAAAAAACAGGCATCAACTGAGGGGTGACTGCCACCACAGATGGACTCAAGTAGGAAGGACCCTGGGTTGAACCCTGGCTTTGCCTGTACCATCTGAGCCTCTGCCATCTCCCAGGGGTCCTGGCCAAGTAAGGCAGGAGGATAGGGCCAGGCCAACAGGTGGCAAACAGGGTGGATCTGCCCCACAAGCCTGGTCTCTACAGCCTAGTTGCAGAGGTGAGGCTAATAAGGACCTGTAGCCACAAGCAGAAGGCAGATGCTGGGACTGGTCTGCCCAGGTGCTGGACAAGACATGGACCTAGGGCCCTGACTCCCATCCCAGCTCAACAATTTGGCACTTGGATTCAAGGCTCCCTCAGACAGCCTAAGAATTCAGTGAGCCTAAAAACATTTCTGCCCCAAAATTGCTCACTGTAGGGAAACTAAGTGCAGGTGCCAGGCCTCAAATGCTAACAAAGGAGCCCAAGGCTGCTACAAATGTTGGAACTGGGCAACACCTGGGATCATCCAAGACAAAGAGCACACAGGCTTGGGAACCAAAGTGACCAGGGTTCAAATCCTCATCTACTGCATGTCCAACTTTAGGACAGTTACTTAACTTCCCTGGGCTGTTTACTCATATATAAAATGATGGAAACGTGGATCTCACGGGAATGGTTTAGGGGAGATCATGAGCATCAAGTGCCCAGAAAATGTAAGGTACCAAAAAATGGTACCTCCTGACCTCCTGAGAATTATGATCTCCCCCATCACCCAATCGCTTTATTATATGTCAGAATTTCTGCCTCCTGCCAACTGGGCTTGGATGGGGAGGGGCCAAATATGACTGCCCCACCACACTTATACAGGGCTGAAAGGGCGGCTGGCTGGTTAGCTCAGCCAGTTGTAGTGCAGCCTTATAACACACAAGTTCAGATCCCTGTACCAGCCAGCCACCAAAAGAGAAAAAGGAAAAGGCTGAAAGGAGCCCTGCAAGTGGCAGTCTCACCTGTAAGGCGTGCCAGGAGCTGATGTCCCCTCCTCCATAGGAGGTGCCGTGATGACGCTATAGCCAGCCCCACCAAAGGGACCGGGTGCCAGGGTGATCTGCTGTAGGTCAGGGTTGCCTAGCTGGCTCTCAGCTGCCACACTGCTCCCGGGCTCTGCCACATGGAGGGTTACCACCTGTGAAGTGGCACCTTCGGGGGAGGGCTGACCACCAGAGGATGCCAACTCTGCTTCCACGTCCTCCGACTTCACCACGGCCACCTGCAATGGCACCAGTAGGCATGATGGGCGGGGTACTTGACAAAGATGCTGGTGTTCGAGACCTGTCTCTATCTCAGTGCCTCAAAGCTCACCTACACTCCAGCCACACCCAGCATGCCACTGCTCATTTGCGCAACCCAAGTTCTTCACAAAATACACTCTGGCCTTCCAAATCCCACTCAGCAACTGGAAACAGACTAACAAATATAGGGCAGAGTGATTTTGCCCCCCAGGGGAAACAAAGAAATGGGGGCAGTACTTAACTCATATCAGAGATAAAAGGTGGACTTCCTTGTCCACCTTGTTCCCTTGGACTTCCCTTGCGGGGATGGGCCAATTAGCTTGCTTAGGAGAGCGTGGTGCTGATGACACCAAGGTCATGGGTTCAGATCCCCATACCAGCCAGCCGCCAAAAAGAAAAAGAAAAAAAGGATACCCCTGAGGTATCCCAGGATTTTGGGGCTGGCCAGTGAGCACAGTTGGTTAGAGTGCAGCCTTATAATAACCAAGGTCACGGTTTCAGATCCCTTTGTGGGCAAGCTGCCAAAACCAAAAAAAAAGATGTACAAAGAGCTCTGATGATGCAATAACAGAATGACTAACAACATAATAGGAAGATAGAGACAGGACACAAACAGGTAATTCAGAGAAGGAATAGAATGGTCTCTAAAAATACAGAAAGAAGTTCAGCCTCAATTATATTCATACAATTATAAATTTAAGACCAGGGACTGGCCAGTTAGCTCAGTTGGTTAGAGTGCAGTGTTATAACACGAGATCAAGAAATTGGATTCCTCTATCAGCCAGACACCAAAAATAAATTAATTAATTAAGACCACAAACTCTATCAGGTTGGTAGAGATTTATAAAGACAGACAATACCCAGTACTGACAAGAATGTAGGGAACATACCGTAGTGGTGGTCATGCAAACTGGCATATATTTTTACAAGACTTTGTACCCTCTGATCCCCCAATTCTACTTCTAGACTTTTTTTTTTTAACTAAAAAAATGTTTATGAGCTTTGAAAATATATGTACATGGAAACACAAAAAACTGGAAACCCCACCATTAAAGGACTGGCTAAATAAGCTTTAGCACATCTATACAATGCTATATGATGGAATGATACAGAGACATCATCTGGAGATGTTATGAGAATGAGGAGATCACACACTGCTGAGTGAATAAAAGAAATGTTGTCAATGAGTAAGAAGCATGAAAACAAAGGTCTAGGTGTTAGTGTGTGTGTGGACAAAACCCTGAAGAAATTCTTAACCCATGAACTGGTTATTTGAGGGGAGAGGAGAAATGTTAAGGACTTTCACCACCTTCTATACTGAACATTACTTAATGTTCATTTTGGTTTTTTATAAGCGCATGCTTTTGGAATCAGGAAAAAACAAACATGAGACTGGCAAGAGAATAGCAGACAGATCAATAGAACAGAACTGAAAAGTCTACAGACTCCTGTACATGTGGGAATCATAAAAAGGACATTTCCAACCACCAAGGAAGACAGGATTATTCGGTACACTGCACTGACCATCTCTCGGGAAAAAAAAGTTTCTTTGTCCCTTCTCTACTCCCACTGCTTCACTTGACTACCCTTAAAAGTTTTTTAAAACAAGGAAAATTTAAACCCCTACCTGTTCGCATACACCCAAAATAAATTCCAGGTGGAGTAAAGATTTAAGTGTAGGGCTGGCCAGTTAGCTTGGTTGGTTAGAGCGTGGTGCTGTAACACCAAGGTCAAGGGTTGGGTTCCCCATACCAGCCAGCCACAAAAAAAAAAAAAAAAAAAAAAAAAAAAAAAAAAAAAACTTAAGTGTAAAATGTGAAACCCTAAGGAAAAAAACACAAATGAATGTTTACATAATCTTGGGGTAAAGGCTGGGGAAGTCCTTTCGATGGATGATACCAAAGGCAAAACTATAAAGGCTGATATATTTAACTACATAAAAACGTAAAACTTCTATATACCTCCAAACACCATGAACTGAATTCTATGAAGATTTCCAGGTCCAATGCCAGCCTCCCTCCTCCGTGGAGTTTTCTGTTCCCTGACCCCCGGCAGTATGTTATTGCTCCAAGTTCTAGGAATTTATAATCTGAAACACACACTCTCCATTTTTTCAAGAGGCTGGGACCTGGGAGGTGCTAACAAACTTCCCTCTGCCTTGGAGACGGGCTGGCTGTACAGGGGTTGGAGGAGGGAGGGGTGAAGGTGACCTTGGGCAGTTGGGTGGAGGAGGGGAGGAGTAAAGATGATGAACCTGGGGGAGGATGTGTTGGGCTTGAGGTGCATATGCCACAGCCAATGGAACTCAAGAGAGAGGCCCAAGCTGGATAAAGCCTTAGGAGACTTCGGGCTGAAGGAAGTATCACTCAGCTAGATGGAAAGCCAATTCAGACCCCTGGGGGAGCACCCACAGGCACAGGGTGGCCACAGAGATAGGAGAAAAAACAAGTAAGAACAGGGCCCCCAAAACCACGGGAGCAGCACGTATTGCTCAGGATGGCAGAGGCTGCTGGAGACTCTGGAGAGTGGAGTGGGAGATCCTGCTGGGGCCTCCCTGGCACAGCTGGTTCCCCTCTGTGTTTTCCCACTGGGTTTCAGTGGATATGTCTCCCTCATTAACTAGGAGCTCCCCAAGAGTGGGGCAGGTCCGATTCATTGCTTTCCTCTATTCTGAGTGGTTAGTGTAGAGCTGGGCACCTAAGGCAGCTGGGCAGGAGAGGGTAGGGGAAGAGGCCCCTAGGCAGCTCACCTGCAGGGCTGCACCCCCCAGCTCCCGCTGGGAGCTCATGTTCAACAGCAGATCCAAGGCTGTCTGTGTGGCCATCGCAGCTGACTCCTCAGCTCCTGGGTGGGTGAGACCTGAGCCTGAGAAAGGGCTGGAAGACTGGCACCAACGCTACCCTCCCCATATTCCAGGCCCCACCAGCATGACACCTGCCCCACTCCAGAAGCACCCACCCTCCCTCCAAGCTCACCTTCTTGGTAGATGATGGTGGCGCCACCCAGGGTGTCAGAACAGAGCAGCGGGGGCGTCTCAGGTGACTGGAAAGGTGCTGCTTCTGGGGGGATCTGTGGGGTGGGGATATAGCCAAGCCTGAGAGGTAATGGCCCAGATTCAAATGCCATTTACCAAGCACCTCCGATGTGTCAGGCATTTTACATCTATTGGCTCGTTTTATCTTCACAACCACTTTTCAGGTATTTATCAGCTCAGTTCTACAGATGAACTGACTCAGGCTCCGAGAGGTGAAGGAACTGGCCTGATACCCTACTACCAGTAAGTAGCAGGGCTAGAACTTGAACTCAGGACAATCTGACTCCTGTGAGAGCCCATGTTCTACCAGCACACTGTGTGGTCCATCTTCCTGGAGCTACCGTGTGAGCCCACATGGCAGACTGCTAGCTACCTACCCCGAATCCATCCTCCCTTTCCTTCTTGCTAACAGAACTCTGATTTTCATCAGGGGGGCAATGTACCCATCTGTAAGACTCCATTTCTCAGCCTCCCTTGCAGCTATGTAAAGTGTAGCCATATGGCTAAGCCAGGAACTTCTGTTAAAGTTTATGAGGGAAACAGACAGACAGATGGCAGGCATCCTTTCACCCTTCCCCAATCCCTCCCTCCTGCTTCCTGTCTAGGATGTGCCTGAGAAGACTGCTGTTCCTGCAGCTATGTTGGACCATGAGGCAACTATAAAGACGGAAGTCATGTGCCTAGAACGGCTGGGCAAAAATATTGAGAGAACTTGGTCCCTGATGACCATGGAACAGCCACACTATCCCTGGACTGCTGATCTTTGAAATCCTTTTTTTTGGCAGCTGGCCAGTACAGGGATTGAACCCTGGACCTTGGTGTTACCAGCACCACACCCTAACCAACTGAACTAACCAGCCGGCCCCCAGAATTCTTTTTTTTTTCCCTTTCTGCCTTTTCTCGTGACCGGTAACAGGATCGCAACCCTCAGTGTCGCACCCGCACCGCGCTCAACCAGTGAGTGGACCGGTCTCTATATGGGATCCGAACCCTCGGCGGGAGTGAATTCTTTTAAACGAGAGAATAACAAACTATTATCCCAATTAAGCTACTGGTATTCCCATTCTCTACTACTAGCACTGGAGAGTCATTCCTACTCTAAGCTAAAGGCTGGCATATCTGTGACTCAGCTGGTCTTTACCACAATCTAGAGAGGCAGGGGTCATTTTGCATCCCAATGCACAAATGAAGATGCTGCCCCCAAGCCCTTTCCGTGCTGCCTTCTGTGCTCAGATTGAGCTTACCTCAGGAGGTTCTGGGGAGCTGGGGGGTGGTCCAGGGGCCGCACTGTGCTGCTGCTTCAGCTCTTCAATCTGCTGCAGAGAAAAGAAGGGGCGGCGGCGAGAGGGGGGCTCCTCAGGATGGCGCCGTCCCCATTCCTCAAAGCTGCTTGCGTGTCGGCACCGAACGTGTAGGCGGAGGTTCTTCTTGTGCCGTGTGCTGAAGTGGCAGTACTCACAGGCAAAGGGCTTGGCCCCTGTAGGCACATGTTGGGGATGCTTGCACCCACCCACCCTCTAATCCGCCCCCGCCAGGAAGCCTTCCCTGACCCCAAAGACCTCTCCAACTGACTTGCTCCCAGTGACTCATTCCTATGCTTAGACAAACACATGCCACTGTTCAGTCTGGTGGGCCAGGACAGAATGAATCAGGGCTGCCCTCTGCACTCACAGCCTTCCTGTCAGAGCACATTTTCAAGGTCATATGACCACACATTCCCCTTGTGATCATCTGCCTCCAGGTAGGAATCTGGCTAAGGGAACCCCTTGCTACCTTTCCCTAATCTCCCCTAGTGTGCCTACCACAGGGCTTGGCACCAAGGAGGACCAAGAGCCACCTTTTGTTGTAACCTCTGTGGGCCAAGCATGTGCTGCTCCTTCTGCTGCTCCATCTGCCCAGGTGCTGTGGAATGAATGGCCCCCCCAAACTCGGTGAAGCTTAAATTGTGTACCCCAAAGTTCCAGGTATTGGAAACTTGGCTCCCACTGCAACTGTTGAGGCTGGGAAGTCCTATTAATGGAAATTGGAAGGTGGAGCCTTGAAGAGGTGATTACACTGTAGGAACATGCTGCAGTGAATGGATTAATAATGCTGGTCAGGGGTGTGGCCCAGAGGGCTTTAAAAGGAGAACCCACAGAGAATTCCTCTCTTTGCTCCGCCATTTTCTGCCATGTGAGACCTCTGCAGTACTGTAAAGCCATCATCAAGAAGACCCTCACCAGATATGCTCCCTGGACTTTGGACTTCCCAGCCTACAAAACTGTAAGCAATAAATTTGGTTCTCTAATAAAGCACCCAGATATTTTGTTATAAGCAACAGAAACGGACTAATACACCAGGGCAGGGCCCAGGTGACACCTGTCTCTAGCCCTGGCGCCCAACACACACAGCACTCAGGAACAAAGGGAACTCAATTTCCTAACAACCCTTCTGACTTACCTATTTCACAACTAAGGATGGTTCAGAGAAGGCAAGTGACTGGCCACACCCACAGGAACCTCTCTTTATATATGAAGGACTTTGGCTGTTCCCAGTGAAGGAAGAGGATGAGAGCCAAGCCTTCAATCGGGATACGGGGAGTTCGGGGCTGGTGGGGGGTGGGACTGGGGGATGCCTAGCCTGACCTGTGTGCTTGACAGCCACATGGGAGAGCAGGAAGTCCTCTCGGAAGGTGCGGTAGGGACAAAAACTGCATTTGAAGGGCTTGTCGCTGACATGGGACAGCTGGTGATTCAGCAGTGCCTTCTTGTCCTCACAAACAAACTCACAGAACTCACACTTGAACCTGCAGGCAATTACATGGATGAAAGCTCAGAGATGGGCTGGGGGCTACTCCCATCCCCTGGGCCTCCTAGGGGATGTACCTGCGGTTGGCAACAGCCTGGATGTGCGTAAGCAGGTGCATTTTGAAGGTGTAACGCTTCTTAAAGGACTTTCCACACTGTGAGTTAGAGGGAGAGATCACTCAGGGAAGACCCTCGCCCCCCAACCCCAGCCTGGCTTTTGGCCCCAACCCACCTTGTCACACATGTGGGGCTTCTCAGTGCTATGCGTCTTCATGTGCTGTGTGAGTCTCTTCTGCATGGGGTACACACGGCCACACACGGGGCAGGGGAAAGAGCTTAGCTTTGGGGTCTGGAAAGGTACAAGAAGGAGCAAGATGGAGAGAGCAGGGGAGGAGGGAGGGTGAGATCTCACTTCCTGCCCACCACCCCCACCCCCACAAGCAGCCCCAGGCAGGCTCCCTTCCCAGACAGGACCCCAGACTCACCGGATCTGGCCTCTTCTTCCTGGAAGAGAAAGGCCTAGGAGTCAGACCATCGCTTCCCCAATCTCACCCCAGACTTTCTCACCTTGACCAGATCCAGTCTCAGCCCTGAGCATCCCCACTCCCCACCTAAGCCCCTTTCTCTTAGAACAGTGTTCCCCCAACTGGAGCTCAGTGGGTAAAATGCCAAGAGGAATGCTGTAAATAACACACTCTGCACCAACTACATCTAGGAAATGGTGCGTTCTTTCTCTCGCTCAATCACAAAATACATTTGCATAATAAAGGCTCTAAGAAGTCCAGCAAGAAAGAGAGCTGTTGAACAGGTGCTATTCAACCTGGTGACCCTAATCTTATTTGGCCACATAACTCCTTTTTCATTTCCTTTAAGAAAACCTATAAGCACGTTGGAAGGTTGACTTTTCCACAAACAAGGATGGAGTCACCATCCTCATGGATCTCTGTATCCAATCTCTGCCCGCCCCCTCATGAAACTAACTCCTTCCTGAAGCTGCAGATCTAATTATAATTCAGTGAGCAATCACTAGGCCCCTAAGGAGTTTGTTTCTTTTTATCCTAAGTTTGCTCTCAGCATGAGAGATGACTGTTGACCCAGAGTCCAGAAAATCTCTGGATTATTTGCTGAGCCCTTTAGGCATACAATTCCTTCACTCCCCTCAACAACTGTCCCCATTTTACAGATGAGAAAAGAAAACTTGCAGCGGGGAAAAGATTGAACTGGGGACCTCAAGGCACTGCTACTGTCCTGTTCTGAGCCAAATGATCTGGGATGAATTACCTTGCCTTTCTGATCATGTCTGGGATATGCAGCGAATGAGGCTGGTGCAGAGCAGGTGCTTGGTAAGTGAGGACCATGGTTTTCCTGGGCCTCCACTTTCCTACCCCACCCCCCTGCCTCCCCACACCCACTGACCGGTCTCGGCTGTGCACAGCCGCATGCCGGATGACATCCTTCCGGTAGACACTGGTGTAGCTGCACTCATCACACTTGTAGGGCTTGCTGCCCACATGGTTGAACATGTGCTCCTGGGAGAGGCAGAAGGACAGTGGGCTGGGGCTTGGCCTCTCTCCCACCCCCACCTCACCCATGCCCACAGCCTTAGGGTTGCTGTGTGATCAGGCTCTTAACATGGAAGTGTGGACAGCAGACTTTGCTGCAAGGGTTGAGGCCTCTGAATGCTGGGTACTCTTCCCATCGAGAATACCGACTCTGTGCCAGGCCCTGTGCTGGCTCAAAATTTGACAGAGAAGGAAACTGAGGCTCAGGGTGAAGGAGCCTTGCAGATGGCAAAGCTTGGAGCTGAACAGGCAGTGTGGTTCCAACCTATACCCTTCTTACTGCATGTCCTCTGCAGAGCCCAGAAAACAACTTCCAGGTCACAGGTCCCTGTCTGTGTAGGAAGAAGCACCATGTGCAGAAAGCCCAGGGGCTCTGATTGCCCATGCTCGAAGTATCCCCTGCCACACTCACTACATTGGCCAGGCCAAGCCACAGTATCCTGGGTCAGTAAAATAGAACTATTAACACCTACGGCCCCATTGGGCCACTCAAGGATGAAATTATCCAGGTATTAGATAAAAGACAGGTGTAAGGCTGCTGCAGGCCTGCACAGGCACCTTTGGGCTAAGGAGAGAAAGAAGCCCCTTTCTTGAGACACATTATTGCCATCTACTGGCAAACTTTCTAACACACTGAATTTGATGGAACCAGAGTTTTACTGCCATCTGCCAGTTTGTGGTGGTGAACAAGCAAATCCATGATGTATACACCCTGAATAGCACTCTTGAAAATGTGATTGATTCCACCATGCACTGCACAACCTGCAAACCTCCCCATGGAGGCCATCCAGCAGGGGCTGAAGCACTTAGCCTCTTCAGTGGGTTGGGGGCCAGATATATGCCCTACAAAGGCACAGGAGAGAGGTGACTCCACTCCCTGTCAGCGTCACCAGCCGGCCCTTGCCTGCCTTCTTCATCCTCCGCCCAGCCCCATGCCTTCCTGGATGCCCACCTTGAGCGAGGACCAGCGGCGGGAACGATAGCTGCACTGCAGGCACTTGAAGAGCTGGGGGTCACCGGCCTCATGGGAGTTGACATGGAAGCGCAGGTCCTCGTGGGACAGAAAGCGAGAGCCACAGATACGGCACAGGAAGGGCCTCAGCAGCGGTTTGGGTGACTTGTAATAGTACCTGCCAGGAGGGTGTGTGGAGGTCTGGCTGGGTTGGGGGCCCCAAGAGTCCAGTCTGCTGCCTTGCCCACCTCACCTCTGCAGCACATACTTGCGGTATTTCTTGCCTAGGAAGCGCCTGGAAGGTCGACCACGGCGGCGGGGCGGCGTGTCCAGCTCGTCCTGGTAGGAGGGCACTGTGTTCTCTGTGTCTGACTGGCTCACGCCAGGTTCCACAGGGGCCCTGCCAGTTTTGCCCAGGGCCACCAGGCATCCTGGGCCTGAGGAGGTGGGAGCCTCAGGATCCTGTGGCTCTGGAGGGCTCTGTCCACTCTGGGAACTCACAAAAGGGTCTCCTTCCACACCTGCCATGGACATGCCAGGCCACAAATCAGCCACAGACACACCAGGATAGATGGGCCAGAGGCCAGCCAAAATACCCTCCTGCCACCCCCCACACAAGGACAGCTGCAGACAGCCCATGCCCAGAGGGCAACGTAGATACCACATCCCTCCTACAGCTGATGTGCTGTCAGCACAGTATTACTCAACCTGGACACTATCTGGAGCAACAGTGAGAGATTGGGGACCTGGGTTCTAGACCTGGCTCTGTCACTGACTTGCTGTGCATCCTCAGGCCATGCTACTCCCCTCCCTGAGTCTCATTTGCCCCATTTGTCAAATGGAGGCAATAATCGCTGCTTTGGTAAACTTACAGGAACTTTCTAAAGTCTGGGAAGCAACATCAGTGCTTTTTTTTTTTTTTTAAAAAAGATGACCAGTAAGGGGATCTTAACCCTTGACTTGGTGTTGTCAGCACCACGTTCACCCAGTGAGCTAACCAGCCATCCGTATATGGAATCTGAACCCATGGCCTTGGTGTTATCAGCACCACACTCTCCTGAGTGAGCCACAGGCCGGACCCAACAGCAGTGCTTTAACATTAGTATTCCCTACAGAGGTGCAGGGCTGCAGGGTGGAAGGGAGGGACATGCTTGAAAACCTTTTAAGTCTTAAGAATCTGAATGTGTTATCTCTTAAAAAAAAAAATCAACATTATTTATATATAATACTTTAAAAATTAAAAATGATACAGGCAATGCTGATAACATCCTGTTTCTTGATCGGGGTGCTAGGTTATACAGGTGTGCTTTCACCTTGTGACAACTCATTGGCATGTGTAGGACATGTGTGCTTTTCCATATATATACACACCTAAGTAAAAGTTATTTTGGAAAAGAGACTAATGAATGAGTCTTCCAAACCGCACGTACACAAACACCTACCATGTACTTTTTTGTGTATATTTAGCCCTTAAAGCAATCCTAAAAGGCAAGTGCTGCTATCATTTCCACTCATAAATAAGGGAACAGGAGATTCAGGAGGCAAAGCAACGTGCTCCAGGTCACAAAGCATGTAGGTGGCAGAGTTGGCACCACCTACTGGGTATTTCCTGTCCCCAGCTTGTGATGCTTCAAGCCAGGGATCCACAGGTCTTAGATTTGTCCCTCCTCTGTTCTCTTTTCAGTAATATTTAAAATTTATCTTATTAGTTCAGTTATAAAGACCCCAACTTCTCTTTTGTTGTGACAATTTACTATTGAAAGGCACTTTTTTTTTTTTCCTTTTTTTTGTCTTTTTTCGTGACCAGTAACGGGATCGCAACCCTTGGTGTCGCGCCCGTACCGCGACCGGCAACGGGATTGCAACCCACGGTGTTGTGCCCGCACCGCGCTCAACCAGTGAGCGGACCGGTCTCTATATGGGATCCGAACCCTCGGCGGGAGCACCGCTGTGCTCCCAAGCGCCGCACTCTACCGAGTGCGCCACCAGGCGGGCCCAAAAAGGCACTTTTCACAAAGCTGAGATATAGCTTCCTGAGTCAGCATTTCTTAAACTTGGGTCTAGGAGGGCTTTCCCCTTTACAAGGAGGCCTGCAGGTCACCCTGGTTTGAGATCACTGCTCTGAACAGCACACCCAGCCCCCAAAGCTCCACAAAACACAGAGAGTGCCCTTGACCCACCCACATGGCCCCTCCCATGACTAAGTCTCACCATCTGGGATGTCTGAAGTCTCCAGGCGAGGCAGCTTCCGGGGCCGGCCAGGTCTCCTTCGGGGTCTTGGGGTACTGGGGGTGGGGTGCTGGAGTCGTAGCTGCCGGCCCCGGGGCTCATCTTCAGCTGGATTATAGTCGCTGTCCTCTGTGAGGACAGTAAAGAAAGGTGGACAGTAGCTGGACCTGCTTTTCAGCCTTGACCCCTGCCTAGCTCCTCTGGGAAGAGGCTCACTTTCCCTCCCTCCTACTCCTTCAAGCCCACAGTGACACCCCCTCCAAAAAGCCCTTCTTGTGCCCCCCTCTGCTGACTGTGAGCGTCCCTCCTCTGAGTTCCTGCAGTCCTTTCTCTGTACCTTTCCTGGCACCTGCCACTAGCTCGTATGGCAACTTTATGTGAATTAGAAGAAGGCATCCCTTCCTCAAGACACTTTACAGCCATTGTTAGAAAACAACTGTAACAAACACAACAAGGTCAAGGGTTCAGCCAGCCACCAAAAAGAATTTAAAAAAAAAAAAGACAGGTCTACAAACTCTATGACTGCACCATCCAAAACAGCAGCCACTAGCAATATGTGCCTACTGAGCACTTGAAATATACTCAGCCCAAAATGAGATATAATTTAGTGTAAAATACACAGTGAATTTCAAAAACTTACTATCAAAAAAGAAAAAAAAAACTCATTAATAATTTTTATGATTACATATTGAAATAATATTTTAGATATATTAGGTAACTGAAATATACGATTAAACTTAATTTCACCTTTTTTTTTAAAAAGATGACCGGTAAGGGGATCTTAACCCTTGACTTGGTGTTGTCAGCACCACACTCAGCCAGTGAGCGAACCGGCCATCCCTATATAGGATCCGAACCCGGGGCCTTGGTGTTATCAGCACCTCACTCTCCCGAGTGAGCCATGGGCCGGCCCTTCACCGTTTTTTTTTAACATGGTTTCCAAAAAAATAAAAAATACACATGTACTTTTGCTTGCACTATATTTCTGTTGTACCAATATGAACGGGCCCTCTTGGGTTCTCTTTCAGTGTGCAGCCTGCACAACTGCACACAGAGTTCCTGGTCTTAGCACAGCCACCTCTGTCTTATACTGGAGGCACTGTGGGTGCATGCCAATTCCTCTTTCCTGGCCCTCCATGTGAGCTGGCAGGAACTCAGTGAGTATCTGTAGATGCGGGTGGGGATGGCAGGCCTAGGAACCATGGCAGCCTACCCTCCAAGTCATCAATGGCACCAGCATCTACGATGTCGTCATCCTCCTCCTCCTCTGGCCCCTCTTCCTCCTGGGTCTTGGTTGAGCTGCCCCACTTCCGTAGCCGTCCCTTCTTACAAGCTGCTGCTGCTACTGGGGAGGTGGGGGGAGGGAGGGTAAGACAAGCTTGCCACGTCTGGCTCCCAGTACCCCACCCCAACACTTGCAATTCAGGCTGCTATTGGCGCACCTGGGCGGAAGTGCCGCTCCCTCATGTGGCGCAGCAGTGTGGCCTTGGTGCTGCTCCGGTACTGACACATCTTGCACTTGAACTGCTGCACCACTACAACCTCCATCATGGCCTCCAAGCTCTGCAGGTCTGGCTCCTCAGAGCCAGTGGCTGGGGGTGGCTGCACGGGGGAGCTGGGCCCACTCTGTGCCTCCTCATGTGGTTCCAGGCACGTGGATGTGGACGTTGGGCCGTCGGCCAGGGCCTCAATGGCTGCCAGGCTGTGGGTCAGGGTGGAACTGGACATGGGCGATGTCATGGGGGCACCTGGGAGTGAGTGAGTGGGTTGGAGGGGAGGTTAAGCAGAGGGCAGGACTGGCCATGAGCTAGAGCTGCCCCTCCCACGCAGGCTCAGGGAGCTCAGAAACAAATGCCCTACCAGAGGCCACCTTGTCAGTAGGAAAACTGAGGCCCACAGCAGTGGATAACCTGCCAGGACCACACAGGGAGTAGGAGGCAGAACGTGTCCTTTTGTACTCCCCCACCCTCTGTAGGGCGCCCTGGGTCTGGTGTCTAGGGTCTTACCATCATCTGGACCCTGCAGGATCAGGTATTGTGTGGTCTCAGCCCCGCCATCCTCAGCACTGGTCACAGTGATGCAGCCTGGGCAGAGATGCGGGGAGGGAGTTCCCAGCTATAGGCCCACACCCCTTCTGGCCCATCCATGCAACTGCAAACCAGCTGCATCACCCCTCTGGCCTCAGTTGCCTCCCCTGGCAGGGCTACTGGTAAGTCTGGTGTGAGTGACATGCCGGCTCAGCAGCAGACCTACAGTTACATGGTATGCCATGACTACCCCAGCTGCTTGGCCATTGACTACTAAACCTGGAAAGTCCTCCTCCTTCCTCTCCAAACTTCCTCAAGGCCAAGGCCCAGCTCCTGTATCGTTCTATTAGGGTTGGCTTCCCAGACTATCCTAGGGCTTTCTGAGGTGCTATGACCTCTATAAATGTCATTAACAATAGCAGGTACAGTGTGTACTTACAAACTCTGAAGTCAGACTGTCTGAGCTCATGACCCAACGCCATCCACTGCTTGCTGGTGACAGTGGGATAAGTTATTTTATGTTCTCTGTGCCTCAGATTTCTTATCTGGACTGTGAGGATAACAGCATCTACCTTTTGGGGTTACTAGGAGGATTAAATGAGCTACTCTATGGAAAGTTTAGAACAGTCTCTGGCACAAAGTAAGCAATAACTGTTTTTACTATTTATTGAGTGCTTGTCACATGCCAAGCACTATGCTAAGAACTTTACTGCACTGTCTCATTAAATCCTCATGTCATTTACCATCATGAGACAGGGGTTATTGTTCCCACTTTACACATTTGATGTGGTGAGGTCATTTGCCCAGTTCACACAGCTGGGATGTGCACAGCTGGCTGCTGGACTCCGCAGGGAAACCCCTGTGGGGAGGCCCTTGCTGCCCTCTGTCTGACTCACTCTGGATAAGGTCGGGCCCAATGGTGGATTCGATGATCTTGTCAATGGCCGAGCCCAGGTCTGAGGAGGAAGCCGTGCAGTCAGACACCAGCATATTGGGGTCTGGGAGTGCGCTGGAATGCACCAGTGCTGGGGGGCCACCTGTCACACCGGCCACTGGCCCACGAGACACAGAAGATGAATCAGGGAGATAGCCATGAGGCAGGGGGTCTGTGCTTGAGCTGCTCTCAGATACCTCCTCCTGGGGGCAGGAAACAGGGAGGGAGAAAGTTTAGGAGCCAGGGATGGGGCAGGGCAGCCTGCAAGCTCCCACTTGTTAGAGAGAGCTCTCCAACCCAAGGACATGGTGAGTGGGGCCACTCATACCTTCAGCCCCATTGGGGAGCAGTGGGAGAAGCCATCTAGTCACAGAATCCCCCAAGAAAAAGTCCCAGCATTCCTGGATCTGGTTAGGGGTTACCCCAGAAAAGGGGAAGGAACCCCCACACTCTCCACACCACAGCCAGGTGCAGCTATTTTCATTGGGCTTTTGCATAAATTGTTCCCTCTGCCTGAAACTTCCCAGCATCACTCCATGGCTAACTACTACCCAGTCTTCTCATCAGCATTTAGATGGTACCTCTTCTAGGGAGCCGACTCTGACCCCAAGGCCAAGTTAGGACCTCTTTGTCCTCAGTGCTTTAGCCGCCTGCATCCCTCCACACGACTGTTCACTCTGCATCCCAACATCCCCCTCGCCAGACTGCACCCTCCACAAGGGCTGGGACTACACCTGTCTTGTCCCCTGTTGTATCCCCAGGGTCCAGCACACTCTGGTAGGCCTATCTCTGTGGAATTAATGAAACTCCTGAACCCCAAAGTAAGGGCCATTGTCGTGTACTTCTATCGAGTGATGTCTTGAATATGATCATGATCTTGCAGATAATAATGGCCAAAACTTATTGAGTGCTTACTATGTGCTGAGTACTGTCTTAATTGCTTAATTAATTCACTTAATCTTCACAAAAACGCTACGAGGCAGGAATATTTATTACTGCCACTCTACAGATGAGGAAACTGAGAGCTAGAAGTTGGGTAGTTTGCTCAAGATCACAGAGCTAGGAAGTGGCAGCACTAGGAGGAGTTGATTTCCAAAGTGTTCCAAGAGAATACCTAATGGGATCTCATGACCAAGTACCTTGGAAGCAGGTATTCATGCTCTACTTTACAGATGGAAAGGCTGAGGCTCAAAGAGGTCTCCCAGTGAATTAGAGGCAGAGCCAAGACTTGGACCAAGACAATTGCCTCTCAAAGCGTGAGGACAACAGGTAGTGTAGTGGGTAAAATCACAGCCCATTAGAATCCTGGCTCTGGGTTCTCAATCTGCACTCTGTGCCTCAGTTTCCTTTTCTGTAAGACGTGGACAAAAGTGGTCTATGCCTTATACACGTTTTGAAGCTTAAATGAGAAAACCCATGTTAGGTGCTGGGCATGGTGCCCGGCTCACAGTAAACTAGAAACAAGTATTGACTACAAACAAGCCTTGCTGGCTGTTTCCCCTTGGCTGTCAGGTCCCTGCCTTCACCCACGCCAGCCAGCCCGGTCCGTACCGGAGAGCGGCTGCTGTGATCCGAGCTTTGCCCCACGCCAGAGTCGTCGGCCTCCGCCGGCCCCGGGACGGCCGCGGCGTCGCTGCTGTCTGCAGACACGGCTTCCGAGGTGCCCACACCCAGGCCACTCTCGGAGGGCTCCTCGGGCCGGCCAGGCCGATGGGCCGCGTCGCTACTGCTCTCCACCTCGTTCTCCTCCATTGGCTTAGGGGATCGCCTGACAGGGAGGTGCAGCGTCTGGGGCCTTCACTCTGCAAGAAGAGGTGACCGGGGCTGGAACAAGTGGGCCACCCTCCCGGCCCCGGCAACCAGAGCCCACCCAGCAACACCCTTGCGCCCATTTCGCAGACGCAAAGACTGAGTCTCCGACGGGGTGGGGCCTTCTCGCGTATTGAGAGTGGAACTGCGGGAAACAGGACGGAGAAGCCCTGCCTCCCAGGCTAAGCCCTTCCCCGGGAGAGTGGTCAATGGCCGGTAATCTTGACCCTTTCCTTGCCTCCATGATTTCCGTAGAGAGGTTCACTCTGTGGGCCCGGTATGGGCTCAGTGGTTCAGCCCTAGTGGTCCCCCCTTATTCCCCCAGAGTGCAGGGTCAGTGGTACAGCCCGCAGGGCCCCTGGGTCAGTGGTTCGCTCCCCCCCGCCCTTGGTTCCCCTGCGGAGGGGGCTGATAGCGACGGTCTCGGGGCCTGGCGACTTGGGGCTGTCCCCGGCGCTGCCTGAGCTCCAGGCCCGACGCCATCTTGTGCCGGCGCCGGCTTTCCGCTCAGGCAAGTGCGAGAGCGACTAAAGGGCCTGGGACCCCGGGGCCCTGTTCGGACAGCCCCGCCGGCCCGGGACCTCGACGTCGGGTATCCCCTCAGGGTGGCCCCACTCCAAGGCAGGGGGAAATGGAGCGGCCAGACTCTACCCAATACTCACCTGAAGCTTCTGTAGCCGCGTTCTTCTCCGACTCCGGCATCGACGAGGTCGCCATCCTCTTTCCCCCGGTGCGGAGGAACCCATCGGCCTACCGTAGGCCGGAACTACTTCCTCCTCAGGCCCAGGGAAAATAGGTTTCCAGTGTTCGGCAGGTCGCCCCGAGGCCTTAAAATCATAATCAGGTCCGGAGAGACTGTATGATTTTATATATCCCCTAGCATGGGTGTCGGGGTTCACCGTGGCATGTGGACTACTTTCTCTCGGCGGAGGGTTACATATCAGATGGCTATATGACGTCACTGCAGGTCCCTTCCCCGGGCCGCAGGGTTGGGCGTGGCTCCTGGTTGTTTAGCCACGCCCCTCCTGGAACTGCTGAGAAAGATGTGCGGCCACCGGAGTCTCAGTATGCAAGAGAGGAGTAAACGTAATCAGTCACTTTACCTGGCTTTTTAACCGATCGCTTAACGCTCTCCTTGAGCCTAATCGGATCCTGCCCGATTAGGCTTGATGTGCCTTGATGGGAGGGGAGTGTGCAATCCTTGTTGTGCAGACGGGGAAACTGAGGCCCGGAGACTGGACGGGCTGGTCTAAAAATCACGTCAAGTGAGGGGACTCGGGAGGCAAGTCCTGATGGTGGGTTGGGGAAATGGAGAGGAGTTAATGCCTAGCCCTTAGTGAGCTTTGTATACATATCATTTACCTGAGTAGAGCTGGAGGTTAAGACATCCTCCCACAGCTGTCCTTTGCTTGATGTAGGTGGCGTAGGTGTATTTGAAGATTCACAGTCCTTCAGAAAGGGTTTGCCTCTCCTCCTGGATGCCTGAAATGCCTCCTTCTGTTTAAACCTTTTTAGCATTTTGCAGTGGAAGAGCACTAGAGAGGGAGTAAGCCACCCTGGTTTTGTCCCTAAGTCTCTGTGTCGCACAAGCTATTTTCCTCAATTGAAAAATACGAATTTGGAGGAAGTCTCAAAAACTCCTGCAGAGAAAACTTATTAAAAAGGACAAAGGGGGGCCGGCCTGTGGCTCACTCGGGAGAGTGCGGTGCTGATAACACCAAGGCCACGGGTTCGGATCCCATATAGGGATGGCCGGTTTGCTCACTGAGTGAGCGTGGTGCTAACAACACCAGGTCAAGGGTTAAGATCCCCTTACCGGTCATCTTTTAAAAAAAATAAAAATAAATAAAAAATAAAAAGGACAAAGGGTGCTTTCATCTGAGTATGAGTGGGTTTACCTGTTGCCTTCCTAGGTAAAAATTTCCTTCTCTAGGTTTCCTCCTTTGTAGGGAAAATAAAGCAGGAGGCCTGTGGCTGTATTAGGCCCCTCGTTCCCCATTCCCTACCATCCAGCAGAACCATGCAGGCCCCTAGAGCTGTCCTGGAGAGCTGGGTTAGTGCTGGTGTGATGGCAGGTTGGTTTTGCACTCCCCAGGCAGTTTTCCAACGTGGACCAGAATCCTCAGCTCTACAGAGGTACCCTCCACACCCACCCCTGCCAGTAGGATGCATATTGCCTCTGCCCCAGTCACCTCCTCCAAGAAGGTCAGGGTACTCATGAGTAGCCCCACAGCACCCCTTCCGATCTTCAGCCCAAGATTCAAACCTAACCTTTGCCTTTGCCACAACATCACAAGATTGCAGAATATCATGAAAAAGGAGAAGAGCTCAAGGGCAAGAGAGGGAAAACTCATGGCTCCTTGGCAACAACACATCAGAATCCTTCCATTACAAAGACAAGTAAGCAAATCCTGATTTTCTGACTGCTAATCTGGGGCTTTCCCCACCATAGCATCCAGTTTGTATTTCTGGCCTCAGCTTTGTCGAGAAGACTTCTGGAAGCAGTGAAGGGACTCTGGATTAGAAGGACATTAAAGAGGACCATTAAGAGGAGAGGAGCCAAGAGGGAAGGAGGAGGGAATGTGTCCGGTACTGTGTCTGCGTTTTGCTGCATCATGGTATCTTAAGGAAGCTGGGGTTATCTTCCATTGTAGAGAGGAGGAAGCTGAGGCTCAGAGGGGGAAGTGACCTATCCAAGGTCACACAGCCAAGAGGGTAGAGCTGGGATATGGACCCAGGTCTGTCTATTCCAAAGCCCCAAGCAATTTAAGTGTGTACTTCAAAAAGTTCATGGAAAGATTTGTATTATCTTTTACCGTGTGTGGGGGTGGGGGTGGGGGTGGGGGGTAGTATGGGGATGCAAAAGGCTGTGCTCTAACCAATGTATTATCTTGTAAATTTATTTTTCCATGAACTTTCTAAAGTACCCCCATAGGGACTATGTGAAGTATGCTTAGTAATCATAACACTTAAAATATTCTGTCAGTCACTGTTCTAAGAGCTTTATCTACATTAGTTTATTTAATCCTCATAACCGCCCTCTGAGGTATTTGTCATTATTATCTCCATTTTACATATAAAGAAACTGAGGCACAGAATAGTAAAGGAATCTACCTAAGTAAGGGGTGGAGCTGGAATTAAAAACTAAGCAATGTGCCTCCAGACTCCACACTTTCAGATTGCTGTACCATTTCTCATGTAGTAATAATAACACCTGGTTCTTAGATGACACTTTATCTTTTCCTGGGTCAGACAGGGTGGTTACTATTTTCTCATTTTATAGGTGAAGAAACTGAAGCCCAGAGAGAGGAAGTGACTTCCTCAGTATCACACAGCAAGTTTCCTGGTCTAATGGAAAGGTGTGCAAGTCCAGGTCAGACCTCCTGCAGTAGAGAGTAATCATACTAAGCACCATATTGAGCACTTACTAAGTACCAGGTGCAGCATTAGGTGGCTTATACACATTTTTAAACTCTAATGACAACTACTAGATAACTCTCAGTATTCCCATGTGACAGGTGAAGAAACTGAAGCTCAAGAGCAGTGAAGCGCCTTGTCCAAGATCATGCACTTGATGGTCAGCAGAGTTGGGATTCAATCCCTGGTTTCCTGACTCCCAGTCTAGTGCTCCTTCTGTTGTACTAAATGCCCCAGGAGGGCAGCAGAGCTGAGAGAAGGCAGTCAGCAGGTAGGTGCTCTGGGCTCATCTCTACCTGCTCTCTCCACGCCACTGCCATCTATGTGTTTAGCTAAACCTGATTTTAAAAACCTATTTATAGCTTAAAACTGTACCACTGCTTGGGATAATGAGTCCCTTAAGTTGACTCCCCATGGTGTAAATTAAGGCTTCCTTTTATTTGTCCTAAATCTTTCTATTACAGGATTGGACGGGGGTAAGGTTGGGGGGAAAGGCCCTAGGACCAGAACACTTGGATTCAGAAAATAGGCTGAAGTCCAGATAGTGTTTGCTTGTTTGTATAGAATGGTGATTCTATATCAGGCATCAGGTGACACGTATGCAAACATGTCATCTGATTATTACAAAGACATGAGGGGTAGGCAGGGCTTGGCTTTTCGTCTCCTTTAATCTGTCTTGTTTCCTATGGTATCCCCAACATTTATCACAGTTTTGCAGACACAGGTAGATGCTAGATACTTATTTGTTACATGAATGAATGAATGAACTCTCATTTAATAGACAAGGAAATAGAGACACAGAATATCAGGGGTCTAGCCAGATGATTCAGAAGAGGGAATTTAGGGGGCTGGCTGGTTAGCTCAGTTGGTTAGAGCATGGTGCTAGTAACACCAAAGTCAAGGGTTTGATCCCTGTACCTGCCAGCCATCAAAAAAAGAAAAAAAAGGGGCCGGCCCGTGGCTCACTCGGGAGAGTGCGGTGCTGATAACACCAAGGCCCCGGGTTCGGATCCCACATAGGGATGGCCGGTTCGCTCACTGGCTGAGCGTGGTGCTGACAACACCAAGTCAAGGGTTAAGATCCCCTTACTGGTCATCTTTTTAAAAAAAAAAAAAAATGGGGCCAGCCTGTGGCTCATTTGGGAGAGTGCGGTGCTGATAACACCAAGGCCGTGTGTTCGGATCCCATATAGGCATGGCCGGTTCGCTCACTTCAGAGAGTGTGGTGCTGACAGCACTAAGTCAAGGGTTAAGATCCCCTTACCGGTCATCTTTAAAAAAAAAAAAGAGGGAATTTAATATGGGAAATTAGCTATAAAGTTGTTTGATGGGCAGAAATAACAACCAGGGGAAGTTGAGGCAAAATTGAGATTAGCAATTTCAGGAAGCCACGACCTCTCCTAGGGCTGGAGGTATAAAGGCGGGAGATGGTATTACTAGAGACCAGGAACTGGGGCCACCTGAAGAGAAGCTGGAATCACAGCAGGCCTGTTTAGCAGGAGCTGAAACCATGGAGTAGTCACTGCAGCTGCTGAAGCACCCCCCACTCTACCCTTCCCAAGGCTGAGAGAGATGGGGAGAAATATCTGGCTTCTTCTTTACTCTTCCTGCCTAATCTCTCACCAGGGCTTCCCTTTGGCCAAATCTAGCCAGAAGCCAGTTGGCAAGGAAGCCCAGGAAATGTGGTTTGCAGGGATCAGCCTCTGCCATACACAGCAGAGCAGGAGAAGGGCAGAGGATAGATTTGAGATAAACAAAAATGAAACAGCCAAATGATCCCTTACCTAGAAAGGAGCCATATCATGTATTTTTGTCAGGCAATGCCTCTCCCCAAATCGAAGTCTGTGTGATCTTTGTTTGTTTATTCTTGTATTTTTAAATGTTAAGCCAATGGGTCCTATTATTCTATGATTTTTATTATTTATTTACTTATTTATTTGGCAGCTGGCCAGTACAGGGATCTAAACATGTGATCTTTCTAGGTTCCTCATCACCTCTTCCAGGAAGCCTTCTGGGACTCCTTCCCAGTACGAGTTGCTATCTCTCTACGGTGAGTTCCCCTGTTACACTGTACATGCCTCTGTCATAACATATACCACCGTGTAATGAGCTTTCTCAATGCACTGAGCCTCCCAAGGTCATACCTGAGTCTGATTTGTTTTTCTGCTGGGTAGAAAATTGTTGTTGAATAGGTCGGCTCTTAGTAGGATAACATGGAGCAGAGAACTCTAGAGTAAGACCAAACCAAAGATCCAAATATTCCAGCACCTATATTTAAATGCTGTGTGACTTTGGGCAGACTTCCTTCCCTGTGAGTCTCAGTTTCCTGATCTGTAAAATGGGAAAACAGTACTCACAGGGAACACTGAGGAGTAAAAGGGAGAATGTGTAGCCACGCAGTTAAGATTGTAGGCTCTGGAATCAGACTGTCTGCAGTCAACCCCCAGCTCTACTGTGAGTAACTTAACTCTCTATTCTTCTTCTTTTTTTTTTTTTCCTTTTTTCTTTCTTTATTTGACTTAACTCTCTATGCCTTTGTTTCCTTACCTATAAATTAGGGATGACATTAATACTTCATGCGGTATTCATGAGGATTAAATGAAACAGTGTATGGAAAAGAAAAAAAAATGTATGGAAAACTGTGTAAGTGCTCAGTAAATGTGCCCAGTATCATTACGTGTGGTGCCCAGCCCAGTGGCTGAACACTGACCAGGTAAGCTCTCAATGAAATATGTCATACAGGGAGCCTGTCTTTCTTGTTTACCACTGCAGCTGAATTACCATGCATGGTCATTGGCACATAGTAGGTGCTCAATCAATCTTTGTTGGGTCATTGAATAGTGACTGAGTTACTTATGATAATGTTATTCTGCCTATGAGTTCAGTGCTTTGTGACCTTCCCTTCTGCCCCAGGCACCACAGAGGACATACAGCCTACAACACCAGCCCAACTCTGGCACTGAGATGTCTTGTACAGGCCAAGGGACCATCTTGGAAGTGAAAGTGGGAACTTCTGGGCCTGTGGGTAGGGGGCATGCACAGCAGGAGACAAGGGTTTGGAGAAAAGGACTAGCAAAGGGATCTAACATTGATTGAGTACCTACTATGTGCCAGATGCTATACATACTGTTGCATTTCCTCCTCACAGCAGCCTGCAAAGCACAAATCATTACCCCCATTTTAGAGGTGATAAAATGGGAGATCTGTGAGGTAAGGAAACTCATCCAAGGTCATGTAGAAATGAAGGAGCCCAGCTTGATTTGAACTCTGGACTGTCTGGCTCCAGCCCCTATTCTGTCCACTGTACCAGCTGCCTCCCAGAGGGCAGGAGATTGGAAGCTGAACCGCACACCATACAGGAAGCCCCAAGAGCCAATGCCAAGGCCGGACTCAGGCTGAGCGACAGCTTGAGACCATGACTTTGACAGCTATGCTGAGGTTGGCCCAGAAGCAAATGGTGCTAAACTTGAATGCCTGGGAAGACGAGCTGTGACCATGAAGACAAGAGATGGGGAGGGGCTGCAGCAGGGTGTTGAGGAGGTGCTGGCTCTGAACAGAAGGTCCTTGGGCCCTGCCTCCAACAGAAAAGGCTCCCTACTTTCTTACTCTATGACCTTGAGCAAGTCACTCAACCATCTCAGTTCAGTGTCCTCACTTGTCACACAAGGTCACTACTCCTCCTGCATTGTCATGGTATTACATGAGACAGTGCAGGGAGACAGAACTGGGTCAAGTCCAGGCCAGGGCTCAAGTACTAATTAGTTATATGATATAAAGCAAGTCACTTCACCTCTCTGAGCCTCAGTTTTCACATCTATATAATGGGGATTATACCTGTCTCACCAGATCATTGTGAGGATGTGATGATTAAAGTGAGGGCTCTGGAGTACATTTTCCTGGGTTCAAATTATGCTCTACTACTTTTTTTTTTTACCCCCACGGCTGGGTGGTAACTGAACCCTTGACCTTGATGTTACAAGGCCACACTCTAACCAACTGGCCAGCCCCCTTGCTGCACCACCTTGAGCTGCTTGGTCTCTCTGTGCCCCAGTTTCAACCCCTGCAAAGTGGGGGTGACTATAAGCACACTCATGTCATGGAGTTGTGATATAAAATATAATCAACAGAAAGAATATAGAACAAAGTAAGTTCTCTGTAACTGAGAAATCATTAGCCCTTGGTCTGGCACCTGATAGTTTTTAGTTGTTATTTTGGGGGGTGTTTTTGTTCTTTTCGGTGGCTAGCCAGTACGAGGACCTGAGCCCTTAACCTTGGTGTTATAACACTCACTCTAATAGCTGAGCTCGGGTACCTAATAGTAACTAGTGCTTGCTGTAGGCTAGGCATCACTTTAAACACTTTACACTTTGACTTTAATCTTCGAAGCAGTCCTTCGTGAAGGTATATTACTGTCCCCATTTTATTCATGAGGAACTGAGTTATTCAGAGGTCCAATGATTTGCCAGAGATCTCACGATCAGTGGACAGACCAGGACTTAAGCCCTGCAGAATCAGCCACTCCATCCCTAATAAAGGCTCCGTAAATGGGAGCTGTTAGAATGTCCACGTTATGCGTGAATGTTTTTTGGAACCGGAGGAGATGGAAATTATTCATGTCCGAGCGGAGTGGACCTTAAATGAGCTCTAAAGCCTGGAGTAGGTGCTGGGGGAGGATGGCGGGGTGGAGGGAGGAGGGGCCGGTCTGCTCAGTTCGCGTTTGTTTCCAGCAGGGGGCGTCCGCTGCCTCCGCCATGTTTGTCAGACCGGAACCAGGCGGCTGGGCTGGAGACCTGTTCGGTGGTCACCACTCGGCTGGTGACCTTGGGGACCTCGTGGAGGGGCAGCAGAGAGTGGTAGTGTTAGCCTGTGCAAAGCCAGAGGCATGCCGAAAGGGGTGTTATCTCCTCATGTTTCCCAAACCGGGCTGTCAAACTGCCTCATGCAGGCCTTCCAAGAGGGCCAGATGCTTGAGCCACATCTAGACCCTTCCCCGTCAGAATCTTCTGGGCACAGTACAGGAATCTGAAATTTTTTTTTTTTTTTTTTTTGTCACTTGGCCAGTAAGGGGTTCTGAACCCTTGACCTTGGTGTTATCAGCACCGCGCTGTAACCAACTGAGCTACCTGGCCAGCCCTGAAACTTTTAAAAACTTTAATGAATGAAATACCGTATGGAAGTGAAAATCAATAAACTGGAGCTATAGATATTAACAGATGATGCTCAAAAATGTATGTTGAGTGGAAAAGCAAGGTGCGGAATGCACAGAACTTAATGTGTGTGGGGGTGTCCCAAGGCAAGAAAGTGAATGGAGGCCCACCTCCATCTCCACCCCCGCATCCCATACCCCCTTCCTGTGTGTGTTCACTCCCCAGTTTCAGCTCCATTTACCCCCACCCCACCCCTTTCCAAACACTCCTCTGGCCTGGAGGTGCACAGGTAGGTAGATGGTCCACTCTTCAGGAAGATCGACCCTGTAAAGAGCCCTGCAAAGGTGCTGGAGACAGGCTCAAGGCTGTTTGGGCCCAGAGTTCTGGGGTCCCAGATATTCTGACTGTGGTCTCTGAGAGGCTCATGGACTCTAGGTGTGCACATTACTTTGTCCCTCTGGACTATTTGCTCCACAGAGAGGGGCAAAGACAGTGGAGGGCCAGAGGGAGACACCCACTAAAACTTGGGGTCCAAGGCCGGACTTGTCCAGGTCTAAGAGCTGTACTGTGTAGGTGAACACTTTTTTTTGTGAAGGAGAAAGCATGCAAAATAGTATTTTATTTATTGATACTTATGGAAGTAATAAAATATTTTTTTAAATGCATGGGAATAGAAACATGCATGTCTGAGAACACCAAATTCAGAATGGTGCCATCTCTTGGGCAGAAGGAGGGGAGTGGGGTCATAGAAGAGTGCACAGGGGAAAACAAACAGTGCACAGAGATCTTCAAATTGTGTGTCATGTTAAATGACAGTCTGGGTGGTAGGAACTGGCTTTGTTGTCTATACTTTAACTATGCCTAAGCTATTTATAATTTAAAAATTAATCTTAAAAAGTAATATATTAGGGCTGACTGGTTGTTCAGTTGGTTAAAACGCTTTGTTATAACACTGAGGTTAAGGTATCCCTGCACAGCCTAGCCACCAAAAAAAAAAATCAAGAAATATGAAAAGGTATAAAATCTAGGTATTCTCTCTTTCTGTCCCCCAATCTCAGTGCTGCTTTCTAAAGGTAACCACAGTTACTTGTTCCTTGTGTACCCTCTGGAAATGTTTTAAGAATATGTACACATTGGATGATGTAACTGCTCTGGACATTGCTTCATTCCCCCCCAATTTAATTGTTCTTGTCTTGCATAATTGTCCATAAGTACATATAGATATATCTCATTCTTTTTAATGACTAGATAGGATTCCACTTTATGGATGTACCATATTCATCCCTACTGATGGTCACTTAGGTTGGTTGTTTGCTACTACAAACAGTACTCGGTAAATATCAATGATTGCTTGACTTGCAAGAATAGTACAATAAACACTTGTGAGTACATTTGTAAGAAAAAAAAATCTTAGCAGTGAAATTGCTGGATTAAAGGATATGTCCATTTAATTTATTCCCAAATTATATTCCAAAAGTTCACACCAATTTACATTCTTACCAATGATGTGAGGTTATCTGTTGTTCCATGCCCTCACCAATACCAACCAGATTGTTTATATTTGCCTTATTGATTTGTAAGAGCTCTTTGTATATTAGAGAAATGAATTCTTTGTCTCCCTTTTGTGCTGCAGATATTTTCCCAGTGGAGCATTTTTTTTTAAGTTGACTTTTAAAATTGTACTTTTTAAAATTGAAATTCACAGAATATAAAATTAATCAGTTTGAAGTTTATAATTCAGTGGTATTTAGTAATGTTGTGCAACCACCACTTCTATCTAGTTCCAAGCATTTTTTTTTTTTTTTGCTGCTGGACGGTACAGGGATCCAGTTCCAAAGATTTTTATTACCTCATATGCATTAAGCAATTTACCTCCATTCCCCACCCCTATCAGAGCCATTTTTTTTTTTTTTTAAAAGATGACCGGTAAGGGGATCTTAACCCTTGACTTGGTGTTGTCAGCACCATGCTCACTCAGTGAGCAAACCGGCCATCCCTATATGGGATCCGAACCCGTGGCCTTGGTGTTATCAGCACCGCACTCTCCCGAGTGAGCCACAGGCTGGCCCGCCATTTGTTTTTATGTAGTCAAATTTAGTCAGCACCACGCCCACCCAGTGAGCAACCGGCCATCCCTATATGGGATCCGAACCCGTGGCCTTGGTGTTATCAGCACCGCACTCTCCCGAGTGAGCCACAGGCTGGCCCGCCATTTGTTTTTATGTAGTCAAATTTATTAATCTTTTTCATGATGGCTTTGAGGTTTTGCATTGTGCATAGGAATACTTCCCCAACTGTAAGAATTTATTTTTTTATTTTATTTTATTTTATTTTGTCAATATACAATGTGGTTGATTATTGTGGCTTTTTTTTTTTTTTTAAAGATGACCGGTAAGGGGATTTTAACCCTTGACTTGGTGCTCTCAGCACCACACTCTCCCGAGTGAGCCATGGGCCAGCCCAGAATTTTTTTAAAACAAAGGATTTTAAAATTATTATTAATGGTCAGTGAAATCTTAAATCCTGGGAAGGAACCCCTGTTCTAGATCACCTTCACTAGAATATGAGTTCCTGGAGGGCAGGGCCTAGCCCCAAATGCAAAGTTAGGTAGAGAGTAAGTATTCGGTAAATGTTTGTTAAAGGCTGTTCCTATCTCAGAATTATGAAGGGAAAACATCTTGTATTCTCTTGTCCTTTTCTGAGGGTTTTCCTTTTCTTAATTATGCTTTTCATCCATTTGGAATTTATTTTGATGATTGGAATGAGGTAGAGATACAGCTTTATTTATATATTTTTTCTAAGTAGTTAGCCAGTGGAACCAACACCATATTAAATAATCCATCTTCCCCCCACTGTTTTGAAATGCCACTTTTAGCTTATACTAAATTCCCACATGTATTCAGGTCTATTTCTGGACTCCCTATCCTGTCCTGGTGATCTCTCTGTCTGGGATTCTGTATTTTTTAAAGGTCCCCAGGTGATTCTGATGCAGCCAGTCTGCAGATGGTGCTTATCTATGAGGAGATATTTTTATGGATTCCTAGCAAAATGAAGGAAAAAAGAAAGTATAAAGTTAAATTTCTTTTAAAGGTCTCATCTTTTGAAATTACGTCCTTACTATACCTGTTATTTAAAAATATTTTAATAAGTTAATGTTGATAGTAGATGGTCATTCTTGTTTTATTTATTTTTAAGTACATTTTTAAAGGACTGTAACATACACAGAACTGTAAGCACAAAGCATATGTGTACAGCTTAATGGATTGTCACTAATTGAACACATGTATTAATTTCCCAGGGTTTGCTATAACAAATTACTACAAACCTGGTGGCTTAAAACAACAGAAATTTATTCTCTCACAGTTCGGAGGCTAGAAATCCAAAATCAAGGCGTCAGCGGGGACACCCTTTCTCTGAAGTCTCTGGGGAAAAATCCTTGACTCTTCCAGCTATTGTGGCAACATCAGGCCAATCTGTCTGCCTCCACCTTCACATGGCTTTCTTCTTCTCTGTGTCTCAAATCTCCTTATGCCTTTCTCTTATAAGGACAACTAGTCATTGAATGTAAGGCCAACCCTAATCCAGAATGATCTCATCTCCATATCCTTAACTTAATTACATCTGCTAAGATACTGTAGGGAAACTACAGGAAAATAGACAGGGCCTCTGAGATGTTCAGAATCTTGCCAAGCATTTAATGTAAATATGCACGTGCATCCAGGTGTTCCTTGGCTATTGTCTGATGTAGATGCACATGGGCACCCAGGTGTCCTGGGTTATCAGACTTAAGTATAAAGGATGAGTAGCTCTGATCCCCATTGGCCTCCCCTGCCCCGGGATGGTTGGGGTGGGCGGCTGCTACTGCTACTGGAGGCTGTTGCCGCCAGGGCCCCAGGATGACCCTAGAGACCACCGCCACCGTCGCTGCTACCAGATCGGTAACCTGCTACTGCTGAACAAGCTGAGGATGGAGCTCGTGTCATCTGCCAATGGGTCCCAGGATCCTTCCCAATTACCTACCTTGTGGACCTGCATGGGAAGGGTCTGGTGACCCAATCTGTATAACAGGTTTGAAGGGTCTGTGGGCCCAAGCCCTAGCAAGACGGATGCTTTTTTCAAATAAAGTCACATTCACAGGGTCAGGGTGGATATATCTTGTTCGGAGTGGGGGTTGGGATGGGGCACAATTCAACCCTTGACATCATCCATGTAACCAACATCCCATAGCAAGAAACAGGACATGACACAGCCGTAGAAGACTCCTTCATGCCCTGCCGACAGTAGTTCTTTGAGAATCTTAGTGATGTGCTCAATCAGTCTTCTTTTAAAGAAATCTCTCAAGTCAACTATTATATTTATGAATAAAACTTTTTTCTTGGAGTGAAAATGTCAATCCTATTTCTTGCTTTCCAAATTAAAGGGTTTAGATTCCTCATGTTTTACTTGGACACTTGTGCTGGATACCTGGAATGTATAATTTCAGTTTAGGTTATATTAATATATATATATATTTTTTGTCCTTTTTGAGACCGGCCGTACCGCGCTCAGCCAGTGAGCGCTGTGAGCGCACCGGTCTTCCCTATATAGGATCCGAACCCGCGGCGGGAGCGCTGCTGCACTCCCAGCGCCGCACTCTCCTGAGTGCGCCACGGGCTTGACCCTTGACTTCTTATTTTTATTCAGCTTTTTATTTTGATAAATTCTCATCTTCAGAGAAGTTGCAGGAATAGAACAGCCTTTATCTAGATTCACCAATTGTTAGCATAATGTCATATTTTCTTCCTCTTCTCTCTCTCTGTATATGTATTTATATTTATGCATATGCTACTTTTTTTTCTGAACCACAAGAGAGTTAGTTGCAAACATCCTCCCATTTCACTCAAATTCTCCACCCCAAACCTCCAAAAAATAAAGGCAGTTTCCTACATAACCATAGTACAAGGGTACTTCAAAAAGTTCATGGAATGATTCCTATTATCTTTCAATTCTATTTTTTCATGAACTTTTTGAAGTACTCATACAATTATCCAATATACAATCTATATTCAAATTTCTCCAATTGTTCTAATGTTCCTTGATGTGGGCTATTCTTTTGTTTTAACCCAGGGATCAATCAAGAATTTCATATTACTTTATTGTCCATGTTCTTTTTGGGGGTCATTATTACTCCTTTTAAAATTTCTTGGCAAAATGAAGAATTGACAACCTTCTATCAGTTCCTAAACATAGGATTGGCCCGTTAGCTCAGTTGGTTAGGGCATGGTGCTGATAACACCAAGGTCAAGAGTTTGGATCCCTTTATCATCCAGCTGCCAAAAAAAAAATTTTTTTTCTCAAATATTCATGGAACTATCCTGGTCCTTGAAGTTCAAAATCTGGAAGTCGCTGCTCTAGACTAGTTGCACCGTTGAAGAGAACTTTCTGTGATGATGCAAATATTCTATAACATATGCTGTTCGATAGGGTCACTAGTCACATGTGGCTTTTGAGCACTTGAAATGTGGCTTAGTGAGACTGGCAAACTGAATTTTAAATCTTTTTTTTTTTTTTTAAGATGACTGGTCAGGGGATCTCAACCCTTGGCTTGGTGTTGTCAGCACCACGCTCAGCCAGTGAGCGAACCGGTCCTCCCTACATAGGATCCGAACCCGTGGCCTTGGTGTTATCAGCACCACACTCTCCCGAGTGAGCCATGGGCCGGCCCCTGAATTTTAAATCTTAATTTAATTTAAGTTGAAATAACCACTTGTGTCTCATGGCCACTGGGCCAGCCTAGGTCTAGATCACCAAAGCTGGGAGCTGTAGCAGAGTCTGAGTCCTCAGCTCCCTCATTAAGGGGGTGCTGAGTGCTGGGAGGGGGAGAAGGAAGGGCTTGAAAGTCTAGCATGGCCCTCCCACCTAGTCTCCCACCATACCCATGTCATTCCTTCCTTAGTGCTCCACACATACTTATTGAGTATGTACTATGTACTAGGCCTTGGGAATATGGTGATGAACAAGACAGACATTGTTTCTGCCATGACTTTGTCAGAGTGGATTGTAAATGTCCAGAATGTATCTGTCTTACACATCGGTTTGCAACCCCTGAGGTCAGGAGCTCAGCTCAGTGCCTAGAAAAGTTTTGCTAAATGAATGAATGAATGAGTGAGGAAGGAGAATCTTCTAGGTTGCATTTGAGAGGACAGGACAGAGGAGACAGGAGAGATGGTGCTGGTCCATTTAGTGTGGAGAGGCCTCTCCAGGCACTGGACCTGCCTTGCTCTGTGTTCTTTGCAAGTCCTATTACTCCTCTGAGTTTCAGTTTTCCCAATAGTAAAATGAGGTGGCTGGGCTAGATTAGGATTCCAGGGCACCTCTCAGGGACAGGAGCAGCAGAGATGGAAAGCTCCTCCTCTTAATCTGTTTTATATACTAGGGTTCCCTTGAGATCGTTTCTTTTTTTTTTTTAAAGATGACTGGTAAGGGAGTCTTAACCCTTGACTGGGTGTTGTCAGTACCATGCTCTCCCAAGTGAGCTAAGTGGCCATCCCTATATAGGGATCCAAACCCATAGCCTTGGTGTTATTAGCACCACACTCTACCAAGTGAGCCATGGGCCAGCCCTGAGATCCAGTTTCTTGATGGGGTTCTGGGGCTTTAGAGGTTAGAAGACCCCTGAGCCAGAGGAGGCTCCCACAGTTTGTAAGGTGAGGCTAAGGACAGCCTGAGTGGGGTTTTGGGGTGCTTTGCAGGGAAGAAAGGAAAGTCCCTGGCTCTCCTTATGGGCTGCAGGCCTGCTCTGAGCCCACACCTGACTGAAGGTGTGCTTGCTGAGGCCTTCCTTACTGAGGTGGCAAGCCAGTCCCTGCAGGGAAGGAGGTGGTTCCAGAGTGAGCCTGAACCTTGGGGCAAAAGGGGAGGCCAGCATACTTCTTACCCCCCATGGGTGACTCAGGCTGAAACCAAACCCAGCATTCACCCTGAGGCAATTGCTCTAAGCCTCCTTGGCCAGTGTCTGGAGTGCTGTCAATTGCTTTCCATTTGCCTTTCAGGAAAAAGCTGTTGCACTGACAGGTGGGGCCCAGATTAGAGGTTGTTAAGTCTGCAAAGCCCTGCTCCTCCTTTTCCACATGACAAACTCCTATTTACGCTTCAAAACATGGCTCAGGTGTTCCTGCTGAAGCCTTCCCTGACCTCTGACCTCTCCCCCATGGAGTTAATCACCCTCTTCTAATATGCATTCCAGAGCCAAAATGCCTGGGTTTGAATCCTACTCTGCTATTTGCTAGCTTTGTGACCTAGGACAAGTTACTTAACTTCTCTGTTCCTCTATTTCAACATCTGGGAAATGGAAAAAACAGCACCCTCCTTACTGGGTAGTTGTGAGGATTAAATGAGTTATTCTGTATAAATACTTAGGACAGTGCCTGGCCCATAGTATGAGCTCCAAAAAATAAAAAATGCTGACCAGTATTACTATTATGTTTCTATATTTAAGAAACACCTGAGATTACAGTGACAGAGTGGATAAGCATCCCGCCCTCATGATGTTCTTAGCCTGCGGGGAGAGAGAGACAAATCAACAGGAAATTCACTCTGAATTATGAAAAATGCCTCAATAAGGGAAGTGGTGGGTTGAAGGGAGTCATGAGAGCACAGAAAAGGCTCCCTTCCCAGGTTAGGGTTGTCAGCAGCATTTTCCTGGAAGAAGTGACATCTCAGCTGAAATATAAAAGGGGTAGGGCAGAGAGGGGAGGTGTGGGAAGGGTTTGAGGCAGGGGAGATGGAGAGTGCAAAGGCTCAGAGGCCAGAGCTCTTGAAGTGTTCCAAGAACCGAAGTTCAGGGAAAGGAGTATTGAGTGTGGGTGGGTGGGTGGATGCCCTTGTACGCCAGTTATTCAGCTCATCTCTTTGTGGTCTGTCTCCCTTCCTGGTTTGTGAGCTCCCACAGGACAAAGCTCACATCTTTAATTCCTTATACCCAGCACCGGCACTCAGCCTGGCACTCAGCAGGGGCTCAGTAAATGTTTGCTGAATGGAAATGAGAAAATGAACCCATCAGGAAGCCATCTTTTCATTTGCTCATACCTGTGATTTAGGAATTCTTAATAGCCTTGGGCTTTTCTTAATAGCCAAGTTCATTTGTTTGTTCAGAATTGTCATCTGCTATGCATCCCAGACTCCCTTGAATTATGTGGTTCCAACAGGGCAAAGTCAAATTTCTGGGCCAACAAGGTGAGTCGTGTTCCTATGAGTCCCTCTCTGGATACCATTGGTGTCTGCAAACTTTCTTTTTTTTTTTTTTATTTTTAAAAGATGACCGGTAAGGGGATCTTAACCCTTGACTTGGTGTTGTCAGCACCACGCTCTCCCAAGTGAGCGAACCGGCCATCCCTATATGGGATCCGAACCCATGGCCTTGGTGTTATCAGCACCGCACTCTCCCGAGTGAGCCACGGGCCGGCCCAAACTTTCAACTTTCAATGTGCATATGCATCTCCTAGGGATTTTGTGCAGGTAATGCAGATTCTAATTCAGCAGGTCTGGCTTTTAACTTTTTTTTTTTAAGGGGATCTTAACCCTTGATTTGGTGATGTCAGCACCACACTCTCCCAAGTGAGCCAACCGGCCATCCCTATGTAGGGACCCGGACCCATGGCCTTGGTGTTATCAGCACCGCACTCTCCCGAGTGAGCCACGGGCCGGCCCAAACTTTCAACTTTCAATGTGCATATGCATCTCCTAGGGATTTTGTGCAGGTAATGCAGATTCTAATTCAGCAGGTCTGGGGTCTGGCCAGAGATTCTGCATTTCTAACAAGCTCCCAGATGATGCCGATGCTGCAGGTCCATGAATTAGACTTTGAGTAGCAAGGCTGTAGACAAACATTGCCATTTTTCCTGGCCCTAATTGCAATGATGATTGCAGAAGCAGGACAGAGTCAGCTTCTGAAGGGCCTTGGATGCCAGGCTAAGGAGTTCAGACTTTATTCTGGAGGCACTAGGGAGCTATGGAAGCTGAGTACGCAGGGAGAGCTGACCAAGGAAATGAATCTGGGAGCACAGGTGCTGGGTGCTAGAGGAGCTGAGCTATTGCAATAACAGGTGAGAGGTGGTATGACTGAAGCTCGGGCAGAGGCAGTGAGAATGCAGAGGATGGTAGGTGTCAGGGCTGAACTGTGTCCCCCTCAAATTCACATGTTGAAGCCCTAACCCCCAGAACCTCAGAATATGACTGTATTTTGGAGACAGGGCTTTTAAAGAGGTAATTAAATTAAAATGAGGTCACCAGAGTGGGCCCTAATCCAATATGACTGGTGTCCTTAAGAAGAAGAAATTAGGACACAGACAGTCACACAGAGGGAAGACCATGTGAAGACACAGGGAGAAGATGGCCAAGGAGAGAGTTTTCAGAAGAAACCAATCCTGCCCACACCTTGATCTTGAACTTCTAGCCTCCAGAACTGTAAGAAAATAAATTTCTGTTGATTAAGCCACCCAGTCTGTGGTACTTTGTTATGGTAGCCCTAGCAAACTAATAAATACAGAGGGGATGGATTTACTCCCGATTGTCAATTATTTGGATGACACAGCGTCGGGGGAGCTGTAGGATTACATACCGATGATTTGGAAATTGGGAAGAGAAAGTGCTATGAATAGAAAGCAGAAAGGGGAGCCCAGAGGAAGGGACAGGGATTGGGAGGATGGACTTGGACCATGTTACATTAGAAGTGCCCCTGGGACCTTTAGGAGGTGCTGTCTAGGAGGCTTTAGGAAATGAGGCTGGTGGTGCTTGTGATCAAAGATCAAAGCCGGACACTTAGGGGCTGAGGAGAAGAAAGAGAATGGTCCTTGTGTCAGTTGGGGCCCTTGGTTGCAAGCAATCAAAACTGGTTTGGCTAACTTAAGCAAAAAGGAATGTACCAAACTTGAAAAGTGAGCTGGAGCCAAGGGATACTGGTCAGCAGTGATTGGGGTCAGGGACATGCTGCAGAGACACCCTGTGAGGACTCTCAGGGCTGTTGGGCCCTCAAAGCCACATCTTGCTCATGAGCCAACACAGCAGTCTCCTAGGAGCCAAATTTCTGGGTGGGAGCATCCTATGGCCCAAACCTAGTCATGTGTCTGCATACTAGATGCCCTTGGGAGGTCTCCAATGGGAGGATTCCTCTCCCTCCCTGGAAGATTTAAAGATGACTGCATGCTCTGTGCTATTCCTTCCACAGAGAATTGGGCTCTATTTCCTCCCCTTGAATTGACTGCTTTGGCCAATAGAATACCCTGGAGGTGACACTATACCCGCTCTGGGCCTAGACTTTAAGAGAATTGGCAGCTCCTGCCTTGGTCTCTGGGACCCCTGAGCTACTCTGTAGAAGACTGACTGGAGAGACCAGATAGGCCCTGAGATTACATGGAGAAGGGAGAAGGGCCCAGCGGAGCCCATCCTTCTGGTTGGCCCTGCCAAGACCCTTGAGTTTTAAAATATACCTTGGATTTTTTTGGTTGTTGTTGTTGTTCATTTGTTTTAAAAAGATGACTGGTAAGGGGATCTTAACCCTTGACTTGGTGTTGTCAGCACCACACTCTCCCAAGTGAGCTACTCGGCCATCCCTATATAGGGATCCGAACCCGTGGCCTTGGTGTTATCAGCACCACACTCTCCCAAGTGAGCCACAGGCCGGCCCTATTGGATTTTGTTTTTATTCAAGTATGGAGAGGCCAACAGATCAGGAGAGGACTGCCATTGAAAAAAATAGTTTATTACTCACAGTTCAAGAGGAGAGGGCACATGGGCCACACAGGTCCACATGGGGAAGCACCAGGGTGAAAATATCCTAGAATACAGAATATAAAAAACATGATTAACACACCCAGGAATGTGAGTGAAACCATCTTGAACCCTCCATTCTATCCTCAGCCACCAGCTGAATACCCAGGCCTCACGGAGCAGAGAAGAACAGTCCTGCTGTGTTCTATCCAAATTCCTGACCCACAGGATAGTGAGATACAGTCACAGTAAATTGTTGTTTTAGAGCCATAAAGTTTTGAGGTTGTTTGCCATGGATGTGTAGATTTCTGGAACACCCATAAGACTCATCTATGAGTACCCATTAGATTCCTTTCCTGCCTCAGAATGGGCCTTAATAAAGACATGATTCCCCTCACTGTATAATGAGCTTATTACCCCACAATAGAGATGAGGAAACTAAGGTTCAAGGAGGGAAAGTCATTACCCAAGGCCACACAGTTCAAATCCTGGTCTGTTGGATTCCAGCAACCAGACTCTTCCACTGCTCCAGTTGTACCTGGCAGGCCTCTTCATGTTTGGAGCTGGGAGAGCCTCTTGGGTGATCTCCAAGCCAGGTCCCTCTGAGGCTGAGAAGGAATTTCACCTGCCCCTCTGAAAGGAGAAACCCCCACACCTCCTCTACTGTTGTTCTCATCTTTTTCCCGCTAGAGAAATCTGGCGTGGCCTCTCATCAGGAGCTGGGCTGGAACTGCTGCTTCCAGACCCTGGGAGGCTTCTAAATCTTCCCCTCTGCCAGCCTTACTGGTGCATCCACGGAGAGCCCATGCCATCTTCCCTTCATCCCAGTGCCCCTGGCTTCAGGTGTATCAAAGTCCCAGTGCTGCGTGAAGTTCATGTTCAAACACATCTCAGCAGGCTTTGTGAATACATTAGTTTTATTTTCCCCTAACATACCACAGGGATGCGGGGATAGGGATGAGGGGATAGGGAGGGGGGCGCTGGAACTCAATATGCAAATGTATGCAGATCCCATCTAAATGAGGGAGTCCCAGGATTAATGGGAAGAACAGGCAATCAGAGCAGGCCCAGCCGGGCCTGCAGCCCTGGGGCTCTGCAGCAGCACAGTAGGAAATGGCTCTCCCGGGAGGGTGTTTTGGGCTCTCTTTCAGAACATGTTCTTTGAAGCAATGTCTCCACAGCACAGGGGAAGGAAAAGCTGCGGAAATTGGTTTTGGATACTTCCTGGCAAAGTGTTCTCAATTGCAACTATGTTGGGGGGGGAGAGGGGGCAGAATCTCTGAACCTCTCTCAGTTACCATGGCCAGCCGGGGCTCTCTGTGTCAGTGATTTCTAAACCAGGGGAGCTTGCTAATATCCACTTCCGAACCCACCGATTACTGAATCAGAATCTCTTGAGAATCTCTATATTTTTTTAAGTCCCCAGCCTTGGGAAATACTGATGCAAACCTGGGGTTCTTAATCTGGAGTCTCTTACAGGTTCCTGGGGACACTGTGTAGCAGTGTTCTCAACACTGGCTGTATGTTTAAATCACTGGGGCTTTAAAAAAAATCCCAGTGCTCAGGTTGTACCCCAGACCAATTAAATCAGAATCTAAAGGGTGTTGGGGGGGGCGGGGGGGGGTTGGAATCCTGGCATGAGCATTCAAAAGAAAATCTCAGGTGACTCCATTGTGCCGCCAAATTAGAGAAGTATTGCTGAACAGGTATTCCCATAAGATCCTTGTTACACCTGTGTTCTCTTTGGGGCTATATTTAGCTCCAGGATTACCACCCAGTGCAAGCTCCAGGGGTCTCTCCTTCTAGGAAAAGGACTAGAGTCAGGATTGATGTGCAGCTGGTATGCACCAGTACAGCGTCATCAGTTGTTAAAATATTGAAATATTTCCCTACCTATTTGTAACAAGTGCTGCTTTGGACCCAGTGTTCCTAGCACTGTCCCCCCACCCCCACCCCTGACTGAATCAGTACTGATTGGTCAGAGGCCCTGGTTGTTAAATATCTGAATGTCACCCCCAACTATAATATTGTGGTGAGGAGCATCAGCTTTGTAGTCAGAAAGGCCTAGATACCCCACCTGATTTTTGTACTGGCTTCGTGACTTTGGGCAAGTGGCTTCATCTCTCTGAGCCTCAGTTTCCTCATCTGGAAATGGAGTAGAAAGTGGGGTCTCAGTGTAGGAATGAAGCTGCACTAAAGCAGAGGTCTCTCAAACTTGAGATGCATCAGAATCACTTGCCAGGCTGACTAAAACAAAGATTGCCCGTCACCATCCCAGAGTTGTTGATTCAGTGGTTCTGGGATGGGGACAGGCAAGGCTTTGCATTCCTAACAAGTTCCCAGGTACTGCTGATGCTTCTGGTTCTGGGACTACACTTTGAAAACCACTGAACTGGAAGATATATGAGAAAGTGTGCTGGGCCAAGAGTAGGGGCTCAACCCTGGCTTGTAAAGGGGGCAAAATATGTTGCAGATGCCTTGTGTGCTGTGTGGATTTCTCCCTCCTGCTCCATTCATTCCCCAAGGCTCTCTCCATTCATTTGGTCAGAAAAGGCTGAGCCACCACTGGGTTTCCCGAGGACTAAGGCCTCATCCCAGCCCTCCCCATTGTGAACAGGATTAGATTTAGACCTTTAGTGGCTGTGGTCACTGAAAAGATGGTGCCCTTCCCCATATGTCATCAGAAGTAAAACAACACCACTAAATCCTGAAATGACTATATAAGGAAGTCCAACAGAAAGCTGATTTTTCCCATGCTGACTTCATTTTGAGGATTTTTTCAAATAAAACAGCCTTTTAAATGTATACTTTGGGACTGCACCTGCTTTGCTGGAATCCCAAGCAAATTCTTACCTGCCAGTGGGCAATCCAATGCCAAGGGAACTGGTCTCAAGCCCACCCTCTCTCCCCCTCCATTGCCACATCTCTCCCTCCACAGCCCCATCCCTTCTTGTAGACAAGAACCTTCCACCTTAAAGGAAACTCCACTTGGCTGTTCTCTGCTCCTTCCAGCTACTTTACTCTTTTAGTCTCCTTTTCTATCCCCCCACCTTTTCTGGTTTTTTTTCTACAGAGCCCAGCCAAATACCCCACATCTGTTCCCTCTGCTGATTTCTAAGCTTAACCCCACCAGCTTGGTTTCTGAGCAACCACCTCTCCCTGCCCCAGACTGCTTCCCCCAGAGACTTCCTTTTTGCCAGAGCCCTGATCTTAGCACGAGATTTGGAGTCAGAAGGCCTAGGCAGGAGCTTTTTCACTCACTGGCTGTGTGGCAGTGAGCAACTTAGTGTACTTCTCTGGGCCTTGGGTCTGTCACCTGGAAAATCATTCACAGTCTCTGCCTCCTACAAATGCCAAAGTGTTCAGGAACCTCAGTTTCAAATAGGATGTTAAGAGGACCCACCATATGGTGCAAATCAGATGTGATAAGGTACATGACGGCACTGGATGAACTATCAAGTGCCCCTACATGCACTGATGGAGAATTACTGCAGACTGAAGTAGCTGGGGACACACGCAGAATCTGTGGTAGGAAGGTCCAAGTGCTGGTGTCAGATCTGGGTTGAGTCCCAGGCCTACCCCTTGCTTGGTGTGTGGATCTGGGAAAGTCCCTGAGCCTCACAGTTTCTTCACCAGGAAAATGGGATCATGACTGCCAATTTGTAAAACTGAGGTGAGAGCACTAGAGTAATGGAACCATAACAGCTAACATTTCTTTTTCTTTTTTGCATACCTTCTATACCCCAGGAATTGTGCTAAAAACTTGCAATGCGTAATCTCATTTAATCCCCACTACCCTTTAAAGTGAAGACTGTTCCTTCTCCCATTTTACACATGAGGAAATGGAGGCATAGAGAAGTAAAGTGATTTGCCTAAAATCACACAGCCAGTAAGTGGTAGGACCTGGAATTTGAACCCAGGAGGTCTGATTCCAAAGTTTATACTGTATGCCCTCCCTATGGAAGGTGCTCAAAACAGATAAGTGGGAGGCATGACTTCATATTATTAGAGTCAGCATGGGAATTGCCACCACCCAGGGGCTAGGGATGGTAGGTGTGTTTGTGCGTGGGTGGTGGGTATTGAGTGATGCTCTCCCCTGGGGCAATGTCTTACAGTATACACACCTATCTGCTTCATCCCAGACACTAGTGTCTCCCCCACATCCTGCCAGGGCCTCTTGGGCCTGGCTGCCCCTCCGCTTTCTGGCAGATGTGGGAGAAACAGGCTTGGAGTTTCCCTGTCTTAGATAGGGGGAGAGATTCCTCATCTCGTGAGGCTGACCCTGGTCTGGGGGCCTGGAGTTACTAATTGTGGCCTGCAGGGCTGTGTCATCCAGCTGGTGACTCAGGGCCCCAGGGTCAGCCCTCTCCCCATCCTGATGGGGCCACAACCTGAGTGAGGGGCTTAGAGTCTAAGCTAAGACTCCAGTCAGGGTTGTTGGGGAGATACCTGGCGTTATATCCTGCTTTCTGCCTCCTCTCCTGGGGCCTTGGCTAAACTCAGCTGTGGTATTGGAAGGAGGGGCTGGGGGAAGTGGGGAAGGGGATGTGGTAACCAGAACCACTTCCTGCCATTGCTGTGTTGAAAGCCAAGCTCTCCCCAAGTTCCCTTTCATGGGGGTAGGGGAGCCAGGGGACTAAAGGAGGAAGTTGGGGTGGAGGGGAGGTGAGGAAAGGAGTTCTTGCTTGGATTGACTCCAGGAATCAAGCCCTGGGGTTCCTGGCTGGGTGCTCTCTCCCTACTCCCCAGTTGGTAAAAACAGCCAGCTGTCCTGAAGAAAATCATAATTAGAGTAACAGCAAGCACTTACTACCGTGTGCCAGGCAGTTTGTATATGTTAACTCTTTGGTCCTTACAACAACCCTAAGAGAGAAGCACTATTATTGCCCCCATTTTACAGATGGGGAACTGAGGTGATGATAGATTATGTCAGTTGCTCAGGTCACAGAGCAAGTGAGTGGCAGAGCTGAGATTTGAACTTAGGTAGCCTGGCTCCAGAGTGCAGGCTCATAGCCATCACTCCTTGTTGCCCCACAACTCTGTCCCTAGCTTGCTCTGTGACAGCTCTGGGCCTCAGTTCCTCATCTGCATGATGGGGGTAACTGGAGTAGATAAGTACACCTCCCTTTTGTGATGTTTGTCTCTCTGGAAATTAATTACTCATTCAGTTTCTCCCCTACTGAACTCTCAACTCCATGAGCAAGGGGACAGAGGCTATCTTGGTCACTATTGTATTCCCAATTCTTGGCACAATACTTGGCTCATAAAAATGCAGCGTTTGCTAAGTAAATTTGAAGGTTTGAGGATCATCATCAATGGTTTGAGTATCTGATAACAGTTTTCCCTTTACATAGAAAAATCAACATAGACCAGTGGTTCTCAGCTAGGGTAACTCTGCCCTTCCCACTCTCCCAGAGGACATTTGGCAATGTTTGGCAACATTTCTGGTTGTCACAATAGGCAGGGGGAGGAGCTACTGGCATCTAGTAGGTAGAGGTCAGGGATGCTGCTAAACATCCTACAGTGCGTGGGACAGCCCCTCTAAACAAAAAATTATCCGACCCCAAATGTCAACAGTGCTGCTTGAGAATGTGATGTACATACATAGATATGAAATATTTTGTACAAGTGATGGCAAGTCAGGGGTGGTTCATGGGCTCTCCCAAAGCCCATGTCTGCTGCCAGATGAAGACCACTTGGAGGGTCTCTTTGTTTCTGTCTCTAAAATCCTATTGCTCTATGACCCCATGCTCCCACGTCTGGAATAGAGTTCCCCCAGTTCCCTATCCTAGCCTCTGATTCCCCGAAGGCATGAATTTCCTATCTTAATCTTCAGTGAGTAGCAGGGGATCAGAAAAGAAGGGTCCAGGTTCTAAGCCCCCTCCCATCCCATCTCCCTGCTCTGCTCCACAACCTGGTCTTAGTTCCTTGTAAATGGCAAGAGAGATGAAAAGCTTTAGACCCAGATAACACTAGGCTTGAATCCTGGTTCTGTGTATTAATTTGCCGTGTGATCACAGGCAAGTTTTCTAACTGCTCTGAGTCTCAGGTCACACCTCTGAAAATGGGAGGGGGTAACTCATTAAACCTACATCACAGATGGTGAGGATAAAATAAGAGGCTCATAAAGGTCTTATTACAGTACTTGACACAGCAAATCTCAAAAAAATGCATTATTATTATGGCTCAGAGGTGAAGTGACTTACCTAAGGTCACATAGCTGGGAAATGGTGGAGCTGGGACTGAAATCCAGGACTGAGTGACTCCAAAGCAGATGCTCATTAATTAATGAACTTTAGAACTTCAGTCTTCCTGTAAAAGAAGTTAATTGTCTCCATCTCACAAATTCATTTATTAGATAAGTATATAAAGTGCTTGGCAGGTAGTAGGCGCTTTAAATGCAGCCTGCTAGATTGTTATCATTGTTCTTCCCAAATAAGGTTTTGAAGAAGGCATATACAGACCCTGCCCCACAATGGCTGTCTGGGAAGAAGGGAGGAGGAAGGCTGCTGGTTAGTGGCGTTAGAGGTGATAACTGGGGCTGAAACTTTAGCTGGGTAGAACAGGGCTGGAGAACTGAAAGGGCTCCTAGAATTCATCCCCCTCTTCCCCCCACTCCACCATAATTTGCAGTTGAAGAATCCAAAGACCAGAAAGGGGAAGGCATTTACTCCAGGTCACACAGCACCTTAGAGCCCAAGACTCCACTCTCCTGATTCCAGGTCAAAATCACGGTCTTAGCCTTGATAATTAAAAGCAATCACTGTCATCTACTAAGGGCTAACATACACTCTACTAAGTATTTTATGTGTTTGATCTCATTTTATCCTCACATCAACTTAGGGATGAAGGGCCATTTTTTCACTCTGAAACAAATTCATGGTGGTGAGGACATTTGCCTGAGGCCCTGAAGGAAGAGGGTAAAGCCAAATCTGTTGGTTTCCTGATGCCACAAACTCTCCCCTCTACTACCCTGAAGATTGAGCCTGTTAAAGACAGGGGTTGCCCCCATGGAATTCCCCAATTCCTGCCCAGCAGGGCCCACTCCTTCCACCCCCAGATGGAGCAGGAAGAGGAAGCTGAGTCAAGGAACACTTTCCAGGAGGAAGAAAGAGGACAGAGCCTGGAGTGTGGGGAAGGGCTCAAGGAGGGGGACTCTGACCAGGGAGGGAATGTCACAGAAGGACAAGGATGAGCTGGGGGATCACTAGATACAGAAAGAGGTCTCAGGGAGTCTCCCATCCCTTTCCCTTGGCTAACAGCTGAGGCCTTCAGATTGAGGGCTGGGGGGCGGTGGTCCTCCAGCCTTATCCCCCGTCCCTCCCTTTCATATAGTTCCCACAAGCTCTGCAGTTTGCAAAACCCAACCCCTCCCCTGAGGGCCTGTGGTTTCCTGCGGGTCTGGGGTCCTGCCTGACTTGGCAGGGAGGACTGTGGGCAGGGTGGAGAGGAGGAGGTGGTGTAAGCCCTTTCTTTGCCTTCTCATGCTGGGGCTGCTCAAAACACACACACACACACACACACACACACTCACACTCACACACACACACCCCTTCCCCTGAGTCAGCACCCGCCTGGCAGGGAGGGGCGGGGTCACTGATTCAGTTAGTAGTGCCTCCTTAAAGCCCCTACAAGGGCAACTGCAGTCAGACACTGCTACCCTCACCATGATCCCCTGGCAGCCCCTGGTCCTGGCACTCCTGGTGCTGGGCAGCTGCTGTGCTGCCCCCCGACAGCACCAACCCACTGTTGTGGTCTTCCCGAGAGACCTGAGAACCAATCTCACCGACAGGCAGCTGGCAGAGGTAGGCAGACACCGCAATTTAGGGTTGGAGAGAGCTGGCTAGGAAAGTGTTGAGTGTCTCAGAGAGGGCGTGGGGCCTCAGAGGAGACACTTTAGGTGATGCGCACATCTGGAGAATGGAGGTGTCAAGGGTTGAGCACTGGGGGTGGGGTCCTGCGGAGGCTCTGGTAACGATGGCCAGGAATGGGCAATGGGGGCTTCCTAGGAGGACAACAGGAAGTGGTGCAGGGTGGGGGGACTTTGGAGGGTGCTGGGGTGGGCAAGAGCTGGGAGTGAACAGGCGTACTAGGGGACCTTGGGATAGTCATGGGTCAGAGGCACATAATGGAGCTGAGAATGTCTATAGTAGAGGAGATTCTTGGGTGGACAGAAAGCACTGGTATTCTAGGTTTAATGCCTTATTGCCAGTCCCTGATCTCTGGAGGGATAGACCCCTAGCCCAATAGGGCAGAGAAAAGGGTCCAGGACTCCCGGATATCTCTGCCTCTCCATCCACAGGAATACCTCTACCGCTATGGTTACACTCGTGTGGCTGAGATGCAAGGGGAGAAGCTATCTCTGCGTCCCGCGCTGCTGCTTCTCCAGAAGCGCCTGTCTCTGCCCGAGACCGGTGAGCTGGACAGCGCCACCCTGCAGGCAATGCGTACCCCGCGCTGCGGTGTCCCAGACCTGGGCAACTTCCAAACCTTCGAGGGAGACCTCAAGTGGCACCACCACAACATCACGTACTGGTGAGTGCCCGGGCCTCGCGGAAGCGGGCGCGGTGGGGAGAGGCGGCCAGTACTGGAGTGCGTGCCGGAGGTGACCATGTCCTGTCTTAGACGGTCCCGGGTTTCACTACCTAATGTACAGTCTGGGGCAAGTGGCTCCACCGCTGAGCCTTTGTTTACCCTTCGGGGAAATGGGCTTGCTATCCAAATCCTCCTGCCGGGGCCGTTGTGAGGGTCCAAACAGAAAAAAAATGTGTCTGAAAGCGCTTTATAGATGAAAGCGTGGACCGCAGGAAGCATTGCGTAAGCTGAAGTCTCTGAGACAGGGGGTGTCGCTGCTGCCCCTCTCAGGCCTACCACTTCTGACCTTTTTCCTCCTGCGTTTCCCCTGCAGGATCCAAAACTACTCGGAGGACTTGCCGCGCGACATGATCGACGACGCCTTTGCCCGCGCCTTCGCGTTGTGGAGCGCAGTGACGCCTCTCACCTTCACTCGCGTATACGGCCAGCCCGCCGACATCGTCATACAGTTTGGTGTAGCGGGTGAGAATGCGAGAGGGGGAAAGCCAGGAGTCCTGGACGGAGACGGGGGAGGGAAGGCCTTCGGAGAGTGCGAGGGGGCCGTGGCCCCCGCTCTCCCTTGTCTGCGCTCGTAGCCCTGGCCGCCGATTGCCCATTCGGCGCCCCCTTCTGCCAGGAGGACAGGGCACAGCGTCAGGGCGCGAGGCTTGGAGAGCTGCGCGCAGGAGGAAGTTCAGCCGAATGACAGCCGGCGTCCTTGGGCAGCTCACAATCTGCGCTACAGTACTCGGCTAACTCCTCTCCACCTGCCTCTTCAGAGCACGGAGACGGGTATCCCTTCGACGGGAAGGACGGGCTCCTGGCCCACGCCTTTCCTCCTGGCCCCGGCATTCAGGGAGACGCCCACTTCGACGATGATGAGTTGTGGTCGCTGGGCAAGGGAGTCGGTGAGATCCTGAGCCGCCCGGGTCCCCGATTCCCTTCTCTTCTCACACCCATCACCAAACATCCTGACTCTGGCCCTTCTCTTCCCGCAGTGGTTCCGACCTACTTTGGAAACGCAGATGGCGCCCCCTGCCACTTCCCCTTCACCTTCGAGGGCCGCTCCTACTCCTCCTGCACCACGGACGGCCGCTCCGACGGCATGCTCTGGTGCAGCACCACCGCCAGCTATGAAGCCGACCGCCGGTTCGGCTTCTGCCCCAGCGAGAGTGAGTGTGGGGTCGCGGCGAGAGGTGGCGGCGCCCACCACCCTTGAGGGTCCAGAACCCTGGGTTCTAATCCTAGCTCTGCCGCTATTGCGGCAAGTCACTCTCCCGGTCTCTGGGCTCAGTTTCCTCATCTGTGAAATGAGGAGAGGGGATGAGCTGTGGGTCAAAGAATGGGTCGCACTTGGGGGTAACAAAGTGGGCCTCCCCAGGTCTCTACACCCAGGACGGCAATGGGGACGGCAAGCCCTGCAAGTTTCCGTTCATCTTCGAGGGCCGCTCCTATTCCGCCTGCACTACCGACGGTCGCTCCGATGGCTACCGTTGGTGCGCCACCACCGCCAACTACGACCAGGACAAACGCTACGGCTTCTGCCCGACCCGAGGTACTTCCGCCCCGCCTACCGCATCAGCCCCGCCCCCTCGTCCCGCATTGGCCCCCAGAACGCGGCTCTTCCATCAGTTTGTCTCTCCACTCTTCATTGGTTCTCAGTAGAGCCGTGACTCCGCCCACCGACACCACATCTCCTCCCCTGACTTCCAATTGCCCCCGCCCCATCCACCAAGGCTGGGCCTTTTGTGCCCCGCCTGCTGCCTCTTCCCTGGTATCGTGTCCCAGGCCCCGCCCACTAGTCTTTCCTCCTCTCAGCCGTGCTCCACAGCGCCCCCTAGGCTTTAAAAATAGGACACCAAGATTCTCTAGCTCCTGGTTTGTCTCCTTATTGGACCCACCCACCCGGCTCACCCAAGGTTTTGGGTCTCTCCAGCCGACTCCACTGTAACCGGGGGCAATTCGGCGGGGGAGCTGTGCGTCTTCCCCTTCGTCTTCCTGGGCAAGAAGTACTCGACCTGTACCAGCGATGGGCGCACAGATGGGCGCCTGTGGTGTGCCACCACCTCGAACTTCGACAGCGACAGAAAGTGGGGCTTCTGCCCGGACCAAGGTGGGCGGGGTTCCGAGGCTCTGTGGCTGGGACTGCGGCCTGGGCAGTGGTTGTGGTGGGGTGCTGGGGGCTTGGCCCAGCGCTCACGTCGCAGGCTCCCTCTTCCCTCCAGGATACAGCCTGTTCCTTGTGGCGGCGCACGAGTTCGGCCACGCGCTGGGCTTAGATCACACGTCCGTGCCAGAGGCGCTCATGTATCCCATGTACCGCTTCACCGAGGAACCCCCTCTGCATGAGGACGACGTGAAGGGCATCCAGCATCTTTATGGTGAGGCTGTGAGACAGGGATGGAAGGAGAAAACGGAAGGGCGAGGCTCTACCATAGTACGGGAGAATGGGGGTGCGGTGAGGCGGGGGTGTGGGGGCAGTTGGGACCGCAACATCTATCTGGGGTAGAGCTAGCTGGGTCCCATCACTGCCGGGTCAGTGCTTGGAGATGGTAATAAGGAACCCAGACTCTAGAGAGGGATACACATGGGTTCAAAGGCCCGTCCAGCCACTTCATAGCTAGGTTACTTTCATATGTCAGTTCACCCCTCAATTTCCTCATCTGCAAAGTGGACTTAATGATAGTTCCTGCCTCTCGTTGAGAGGTTTAAATGAGTTAGAATGATGCCTGGTGTGTAGTAAGCACCACACGAGTGCTTGAAGTTCTTGTTATCACTTGTCATTTCGTTACTATTAGCTCCTCATTTTAAAAGATGGAGATATTGGGCTGGCCGGTTAGCTCAGTTGGTTAGAGCACAGACTTATCACACCAAGGTCACGGGTTCAGACCCCATTCCGGGCCAGCCACCAAAAACAAACAAAAAGATGAGGATGTTAAAGAATCTACTTCATAGTGTTTCTCTGAAGACCAAACGAGCTAATAATGTTTATAAAGCTCTCAGCACTAAGTTTGGCACATGGACAGCACTTAGAAAAAGACCCACAAAACCATTTCTCTCTCCCTGGGGCCTGGAGGGGCGTTCCTGCCTGTCTCGTGTCCATACGGCCTAGGGACTGGATAACTATGGCTTGAATGAAAGGCTAGTGTATGGAAGAAAGCAGCCTGCGGGTGGTTGAGGGAAGGCAGGCTCCAACATCTAAAGCGAGGAGAGTGTGTGCCAGAGGAGGGCTTATTGATAAGCTTTGGGGGGCAGATGTTCCCCGGGCACAGGGATATGTGGTGACAGGAAGTGTTTCATTTCTTGTCTCCTTTTAGGTCCTGGCCCTGAACCTGACCCACGGCCTCCAACCACCACCACCACCACCACCACCACCACCACCACCACAACTGAACCACAGCCCACAGCTCCCGCGACAGTCTGTCCCACTGGACCCCCCACTGCCCGCCCCTCAGAGCGCCCCACAGCCGGTCCCACAGGTCCCCCCTCAGCTGGTCCCACAGGTCCCCCCACTGCCGGCCCTTCTGTGGCCCCTACAGGGCCTTTGGATCCAGCAGATGATGCTTGCAACGTGAACATCTTCGACGCCATCGCAGAGATAGGGAACCGTCTGCATTTCTTTAAGGATGGGTGAGAGGGCAGAGATGTGTGGAAGAGGGAGGGGCTTGGAGGAGGGACCTGCCTGTTCCTCCCCACCCACTGGCCCTCGGTTCAAGGCTCAGTGTCCCGCCTTTCCCTTCTCACGTTCTCAGGAGATACTGGCGACTCTCTGAGAGTAGGGGTCGCCGGCCCCAGGGTCCCTTCCTTATTGCTGACATGTGGCCCGCGCTGCCCCCCAAGCTGGACTCTGCCTTTGAGGAGCCGCTCACCAAGAAGATTTTCTTCTTCTCTGGTTAGTTTTCTCCTCTCTCCGGACGCCGCCCCGTTTATCCCCACCAGCCAGGGAGGAAGGAGACCAAGGTTAACCCTTGAAGCGTCTTGTGCATATTAGAAGAGGGCGTCCCCTCCTGGCAGATGCAATGTAGCGTATTTGTCGGGGGCTGAGTTTCAGTCTCTCTCCTCACCACGCCCTTGCACAACTGTACCCAACGGCTCTGCCCCTCGGGCACGCCGGGCTAGGAAAGGCCTCGCTGGGTTCTCCCTGCTGACATTCAAGGAAAATGCGTGCCCCCAGTGAGCCCCAGTCCGACGTGACCCTTCTCCCCTGCAGGACGCCAAGTGTGGGTGTACACAGGCACATCAGTGCTGGGCCCGAGGCGTCTGGACAAGCTGGGCCTGGGTTCGAATGTGGCCCAAGTCACCGGGGCCCTTCCACACGGCGGGGCTAAGGTGCTGCTGTTCAGCGGGGAGCAATTCTGGAGGTGAGAGCCATCACGGCCGCCGGCAGGGGGAGCCCGGGCGCCATCCGCCCTCCCGCGGGCGGGCTCAGCAGCTGTCTCCTGGCCGCCTTCCTGCAGGTTCGACGTGAAGACGCAGACAGTAGATCCCGGGAGCGAGAGCACCGTGGACCAGATGTTCCCCGGGGTGCCCTTAAACACGCACGACATCTTCCAGTACCGAGGTGAGGGCCGCGGACTCAGGCAGTGGAGTGTCCTCTCATGAGAAATCTAACACGCTAGTCTGCCCTGCCTTAGTGATTGGCCAAATTCTGACAGACAAAAAAAAAAAAAAAGCCCTTGGAGATTGAGGCAAATGCCCCAGCCCAGATAAGATCCCTGAAGAGGGAGTGACCTTCCCCACCTCATACAGGAAGTCACGGGCACACTCAGGACTAGGACCCAGATTTCTTGCCTGCTGGCTGGAAGCGCTTTCCCCTCCAGTACAGGACACAGGTTGTTTATATGGGGGTCCATTCCTTTATTAAACGATAATTATCAAGTACCTATAATATGCCGGCCACTGTGCCGCCTCTTGGAATACAGTGAGAGATGAGATAACTCATGGCTCTGTGGTATTCTCTGAGCCACAGTTTCCCTATCTGTAAAATGGGGGTGATAGCTGGAGTGACACTTGCTTTCTTTTTTTGACTGCTGACGTCCAGGCAGTTGACAAAGTTTGTTGACTGTGCTCCCCAATTCTTTTTGAATCTGTCAGTTTTTTCCATCTCCTTTCCAAACACCCCAGTCCCAGCCATACTGATTATCCAATACCTTTAATTAGGAAGGGAATGGGAGTGGAGGGCAATGGTCTTGGGGGTGACCTCCAACCCATTTCAAGATGAAAGAAACTAACATGATCTGACTCAACCACCCTCCCCCATCCTCTGCGTCCTCATCTCTTCCTGCTACTACTGTCATTTACTGTGCTCCACCCACACTGGCTGCTCTTTGAAGAGATCAAGGTCACTCCTAGCTTAGGGCCTTTGAGCTAGCAGTTTCCTCTGTCTGGAAGGCTTTTACCCCAGATTGTCACCAGGCTGCCTCCCTCTCATCCTTCAGGTCTCAGTGGTAAGGCTATCATTTCAGAGAGGCCTTCTCTGACCTTCATTATCTATTCCCTTGTTTTTATGTCCTCCATAGCTTTTTACATTTTTAAAACCAATGTCATTTATTTTGCCCCACTAGAATGTAAGCACTAAAAGAGTTGAGATCATGCCTGCATTTTTCTTCTGTATCCCCAGTGCCTTGAATAGAGCACATAGTAGGTACTCAGTAAATACATGTTGAATGAATGAATGGATCTGTTCATTGAATGGATTTGTAGAATGAATTGTTCTGATCATTAAGATAGGTCATTCATTCATTCACTCACAAAATGTATACAGAGTACCTACTGTGTGCAGGCTCGTTGCCACTGCTTTGAGAATTGAGGTCTGCCCTCCAGCATCTCACAGGCAGGTGGGGGGAGATGGAGATGTCATGTGAAAACCTTAGAAAGATCTAGAAAGGGAAGGAGGAATGATTATAAAGATCTTGCTCCCGTTTCTCTACATGTATGCAGGAGGGTTGGAATCACCCTTCTCATGTTTGCCTTTCCCCCCACAGAGAAAGCCTACTTCTGCCAGGACCGTTTCTTCTGGCGTGTGAGTTTCGAGAATGAGGTGATCCAGGTGGATCAAGTGGGCTATGTGAGCTATGACCTCCTACAGTGCCCTGAGGACTAGGGCTCCCATCCTGCTTTAGCAGTTCAGTGCAGGTTCCCACAGGGACCATCCCTGATGGGGAAGCAGCCAGTTTGCTGGATACAAACTGGTGGTCTGTTCTGGAGGACAGGGAAGAGTGGAGGTAGGCTGGGCCCTTTCTTCCCACCTTCCTTTTTTTTGTTGGGATGTTTCTAATAAACTTGGATTCTCAAACCTTTCCAGGGATATTTTATTTTTGTGTGTATGCACAAATGTATGTATATATGTATGTATGTATTCAACGGTTAGAGTGCTTACTGTGTGCCAGATAGTGTTCTAGGCACTTCATAAATATTAACATATTCAATCCTTCCTACTGTTATTTCTATTTTGCACCCAAAAATATGGCCAACCCATTTATTCATTCATCAAACATGTATTGAGCCCCTACATGGGCCCAGGCCCTGTTGGGGCACTAGGGATAGAGAAATGAATTGGACAACGTTCCTCTCCTCAAGGACCTCTCAGTGGTCCTCAAACTTTAGAGCACATAAGAGCACCCTTGGAGATTGCTCAGACTCCAGGCTCCATTCTTAGAGAGTCCAACTCAGTTACAAGGGTGATTCTGTGGCTGGTGGGGGTGGAATCACACTTGGAGAGTGTGCAGTGTGTGATCCTTTATAGTAGCATAATGTGTGTGTGTGTGCATGTGTGTGTGATTCTACGTGTTGTAGTTGAAGTCAGGGAGTGTTTCCCAGCCATGATGACATCTAAATTGGAACTGAATGGGCCGGCCCGTGGCTCACTCAGGAGAGTGTGGTGTTGATAACACCAAGGCCCCGGGTTCGGATCCCATATAGGGATGGCCGGTTCGCTCACTGGCTGAGCGTGGTGCTGACAGCACCAAGTCAAGGGTTAAGATCCCCTTACTGGTCATCTTTTAAAAGTAAAAAAAATAAATAAATAAAAAATAAAAAAATAAATTGGAACTGAATGAGAAAGGATGAGAAAGAGCTTTCTCCTGTGCAAGTGGGACAATCTTCTCAGAGGGTAATTTATCAAGAATCGTTACACCCGTAACTGTACCTACTCTTTAACCTTCACACATGTGCACAAAACAACACATAGAAGGATGTTGATTGCAGATGTTTGTATAGTGGAAAACAGGCAACAACTTAAGTGCCCAGGAATAAGGCAGTGGATAAATAAATATAAGGGTCATATACAGGATGATGATAGCTACTCCTTGGACAGCACTATGTGCCAGGTCTTGTACCATGTGCTTTTTGAGTGTTCAAACAACCCTATGAGACAGGTACTATTATTTCCTCTTTTTTTTTTTTTTTTTTTTGGCATCTGTCTGGCTCCAGGATCCACATTCTTGACCTTGGTATTTATTATTACCTTATCCATACTATTATTATTGTCATCATTAACCTAAGACACAGAGAATTACAAATGAGAGACTAAGGAACACAGAATTACACACCTCATCTAGAATCTCATAGCTAGTGAGTGGTGACAGCAGGATTTGAATGTGGGCTCTTGGTACAAATGCTAGGAAAAGAGAAAAAGTGAGGGGTGTTTAGAGAACAGCAAATGGCTCAGAACTCGAGTGTGTGGTGTAGTGGGTGGGTGGATAAGAGGGGAGTGGAGAGGATTCCAGAATGGTTGAGATAGAACTAGTAGTCTGGGCTAGATGGGAGAAGGTCTGAATACCAGGCTAAGGAGTGTAGATTTGACCTCACAGGATGACAGAAGGACTTGACTGACGGGTTGGGGCATGACGGGCTTGATCAGATCTGATCATCTGGATCTGGAGCCCAAGGGGGATTTTAAGGAGAAGTCCAAGAACTGCCTCCTGAGCTTCATCTGGGGGACCCCTCTCTCCTAACTCATCTATTTCTTGCTTAGGAATGATACATACTCATTGGCATACACACATTCCTCAATGTGGCTTGTCTAAAATCCCTCTTAACCCCTGTCTCCCTCTAGATTCTATTCCATTTCTCTACCCGCCTCGTCCCCATTCACAGTAAAACTTCCCCAAAGTGCGATCCTTACTCACTATCTCCGCTAATTCAGTTACCATTCTCTTCTCAGTCATTTCCAGCCTGGCTCCTACCCTACTGCACCAGTGAAATCACTCTCTTCAAAGACACCTGTGAGCTTCCTGTAGCCTCTGTGCTCATCCTACACCATCTCTGTGCTCATTTGACACAGTTGATTGTGCCTTTCTTCCTGAAGTTCTTTCATCACTTGGTCTCTGGGACACCCCTTACTCCTAGGTTCTCTTTGCACCTCACTGGTTGATTTTTCTCTTTCCAACCTCTAAATGATGGAGTGCTCTGTATTCAGTCCTTAGACTTCTTCTCTGCTCTGTGTACATTCATTCCCTGTGATCTTGTATAGCCCTGCAGCTTTAAATAACATCTTTCTGCTAAAGACTCTGGAATTTACATCCCCAGCCTTAACCTCTCCCCTGAGCTCAACTGCCTACTCCACATTGCTCCCTAGCTGCCTAATAGGCATCTCAATCTAATAGGTCCAAGCTGAACTCTTGGGCTCCACGTTCCAAATATGCTCCTCTGTCAGTCATCACCACCTTGATAAAAGACAACATCATCCACCCTCAATCAAGCTTAAAACCTGATCAGTTCTAAAATCTAGGAATCAATTATTTAAACTTTTTATTCTAGCATAGGGTTTCTTATCCTCAGCAAAACCGACATTTGTGACTTGATAATTCTTTGTTGTGGGGGACTGTCCTTATATTGTAGGATATGGCAAGATCCATGGCCAGATGCCAGGACTATTTGGGGTCATTCCCCCTCCTCTACCAGAAGCCCCAACGTGGAGATGGGGTGCAGTGAGGTGATGGTGAACCTGTGACTCATGGCCAGGCAGCCTTGGTGCAAGCCCAGATGGCACAAGTGGCCTTTAGCCACTAGATGCCAATACCATTGCCCCCCTCAGCTGTTGACAACCAAAAATGTCTCCAAACACTGCCAAATGTCCCCTGGTGGGCAACGTTGCTCCCAGTTGAGAACTATTGCTCTCATATAATAAACATACAGACAAGTGCACCTCTCATAAGTGTATATTTCAATAAACTGTCACAAACTGAAAACAACTGTTCTGTGTAACCAGCACCCAGATCAAGAAACAAAATATTATCAGCACCAGAAGCCCCTCATGCTTCCTTGCAATCATTACCTCTTCTCCCCAGGAGTCACCACTATGGTTACCACTGATAACTTAGATAGGCTTGAATATTTTTTACTTATTTAAATAGTATTTCAAGGTCTGTACTCTTTTGGGTCTGGATTCTTTTGCTCAATGTTAAATTTGTGAGATTCATCCATTTTCTTCTGTAAATTGTAGATTGTTTATTCTTAGTACTGTGTAGTATTCCATTTTGTGAATATACCACAATTTATCTATTTTACTGTTTTTGGACATTTGGGTAGTTTCCAATTTGGGGCTATTATGAGTAATGACACTATGAACATTCTTGTACATGTCTTTGGTGAACATGGGCAGCCATTCTTTTGGGTATATGTACTTAAGAGTAAAATTGCTGGGTCAAAGGATATGTGTATATTCAGCTTTAGTAGACATAACTAAACCATTTTCCAAGTGGTTTTGCTTATCTACACTTCCACCAGCAGTATATGAGTGTCCAGGATTCCTCCTTGACTCCGCTCTTACCATCACATGTCACATCTAATCCATCAGCAGGTCCTGCTGGTTCCATTTCCAAAACTTATCCGGAATCAGACCACTGCCACCACTCTAGTCTGGCCATCATCACCCCCCACTCAGGGGTTTGTAGGAGCTTCCTCATTAGACTCCCAGCTTCTACTCTTGCCCTCTTTGAATCTTCACCCAGCAGTCAAGAGTGATCCTGTTAAAACATATATCCTATCATTCCCCTGCTCAAAAACTTCCAGTGGCTTCCCTTGTGGATTATAATAGAATCCAGGCTCCTCCCCAAAGTCTTCAAAAGACCACAGGATCTGCCTTCCTCTCCTCCCTCATCTCTTATCACTTTGTTTTCCACTCACTCTGTTTCAGACACAATGGCCTTCTTGCTGCTTCTTGAACACTGCAGTTCCTTCTCACCCTGGGGCCTTTGTGCTATTTCTCATGCCAGAGAACTCTTCCTCATAGCTGACTCTGCTCATCAGTGAGGTCTCAGCTCAAATATCACATCTGGGAGGACTTCTCGGACCAACACCTAAAGTAGTCCTTCCTTCTGGTCATTATCCCATGGCCCTATTTTTTCTTCTTAACTTACACCACAATCTCAAATTATTTTACCTACGTGTTTGTTCACTTACAATCGTTCTCCCCTTTCTCCTCATTGGAACATAAACCAGAGGAAGGGCAGGAAGCCAGCCGATCTCATTCACTGCAGTATCCCCAGTGCCTAGCACCATTGCCTGAAGCACAGGATCGCTATCAAAATGTGCTGGGTGAAATGAATGAGTGAATGAACCCCAGGTGTTTGGGAGACTCCAGCAGAGGTGGGCCCTGGCTCCAGGAGCAACACACGGGGCCCCCCGGTGTAGGGATGATTCTCAGAGGCGGGTGAGCTCCTCAGCCTCTTGTGGTGGGATTGAGAGCCGGGGCCAGATTCAAGGAGATCAGCACAGCGGGCACTAGGACCCTGCGCCGCGACGCGTCCGGCGGGGGGAATCCGCTCTTTCTCCCTCCTAGAGCCCGGCTGTGGCCACTTGTGCGATCCGGGCCAGCACCACGGCCGCCTGGCCCCTTTTCACACCATGAGCCGCAGATTCACCGTCACCTCGCTTCCCGCGGGGGGGCCCGCCGGAACCCCTGACCCAGAGTCCCGCCGGCATTCGGTCGCGGACCCCCGCCGCTTCCCGGGGGAAGACGTCAAAGGTAGAGGCCGCAGGGGGCGGGACGAGCGAAGGGGCGGGCCCCAAAGGGGGCGGGTCTTTTTTGGAAGGGGGAGGGGCCAGGCCTGCTGATGTGGGGTCCCAGGGAAAGGCCAGAGATGGGAGAGGAGCTGAGATCAAGGGGCTAGGGGTCGCCGGAACGGAAGGTGTGAAGGGGGCGGGACCAGACTCGAGGTGGGCGTGGCCACAAGGGTAGTGGGTGGGGCCATAGGCGGATCTTGTGACCGAGGGGCTACGGTCCAGGCGGGTGCTAGGCCAGAGGGCACTAAAGGGGCGGGGCATCTCGAGTAGGGAGCGGCACCAAGGGAGGGGAGGTGAATTAGGATAAGAGGAGGGCTGTCTGATTAAGGGGTGGGTCCAGAGCCAAGAGAAGGAGGCGGGTCTAAGTCGGTTTGAGGGCAGGAAAGGGAGGAACTAGTGGGGAAGGGGTTGGGCTAGGATGGGAGTGGGGCCAGGGAGGGAGGAAAAATGAGTCAAGGTCGCTGAGGCAGGTGCCAGGTCGGCAGGTCATTGGTGGCTGGAGGATTCTCCAATCCTCTGCTTCTCTGGAGGCGTCGCAGACAGCGCCGGGGGCTCTCGGGAAGGAGACAGGAGACAGGGAAGTTAGTTTGGATCCTGGGCAGCTAGATCCAGGGAAGATCCTGTGGGAATGTCAGTCCCGACCCTTAGGGACTCACTTAGCTCACTTTCTGCTCCAGCTCCAGAAAGTTTGGGAGGACCTAGCTCAGGCGGGGGTGGGGGCGTCTTCCTCGCGGGCCCAGTGAAGTAGTCTTGTGGAAGTTACACGCAGGGTACAAAGAAGAAAGGAGGGATCCTTCCGGCCTTTGGCAAAGTAGCATCCTGGATGCACACACAGTCTGCTCGGCAGGGGGCACTTATCAGGGGTCCTTTCCCTAGCTCTGAGCACCTCAGGTGTCTGGAAGAAACAAGGCAAATTGGCTTGGAGTGGCCCCAGCGCGGGGAGGAGAAAGAGCCTCCTTGGGCCGCCAGGGGTCGCTGCTGAGCCGCAGGTGAGCTCGCCCTGACCCAAGCAAACCCAAGCGCCAAAAACCCTAGGAGGGCTTTTTAGGGGTTTCTTTGGCGAACCTCCTCATTGTTTACATGACCAAATTTAGGCCCAGACTTGCGCAGAGCTCCAGCCCCGTGAACCGGCTGCCTCCTGGATGTGGCCATTCGGACTTCTTGGGCTCCTTCCACTCTTTATTTTTTCCATAATCTGTCTGCATCTTTTCATTTTTTGAATGACGAAAGGCAGAAATCTGGGAGCCATTCTCAATGCCTCCTTTTCTCTTCCCACCAAATCCAATTGGTCCTCATGTCTTGGTCACTGACCTCCAAAACTTATCCTGAACCTGGCTACATCTCTCTCTCTGTCACCATCACCCTGGTCCAAGCCTCGAGCGTCTGTCACGGCCATGACCACATCCTCCTTATGGTCTCCCTGCCTCCAGTCCTGTCCTAACCATCCTCCACACAACCTCCCCATCACAGGTAGGATAAAGACCAAACACTTTAGTCTGTCATTCAAACTCCTCACCCGCTCTTGGTGTACCTGTCTGTGTTCAGCCCCTCCCCGCATCGGCTAGGAAAAGTCCTACTCATTCTGTAAGTTATAGCTCATTTAACCTCTTCTGAAAATCGTTTTCACTCTCCCTCGCTCCCAGGCGGAGGCAGTCATTCCTCTTCGGCCTACGCACTGCACCATTAGAGCACATGTCCCAGTGCATGGCAGTTACTTACTCCATTGGAGGAGCCCAGAGCCTGGAACTTAGGTTCCAGGGTGGGTGCTTAATGCTCATCAGATGAGAGGGGGAGTGGCTGTAGGCTCCTGCTTTCCTACCCCTGACTTCTCTCCTCACACTCCCATCCCCTGGCCTGGGAATAAGGTGACTCTCTCTTATGTCCCAAGGTGGTTGCTCAGTCTTCCCATTCACACTCTCAAGCTCCTGTGCAGTTGAAGTAAAACAAATGTGGGTATGGAATACTGTGTGCTGTGGTAGAGGCTGTGTGTGTGTGTCTTGAGGGAGGAGCATCCCACACCAGCTCTGCCGACCTGTGGGGTGGCCAGTGAGTCAGTGCTTATGTGTGTCACTGTATTGCCAGTGTGTTGATGGGCATGTTGATGCATATATTTCTGTGTCTGTCTGTGGGGTGGGTATCTGTGTGCATGAGTGTATTGGAAGTTCCATCTGGAGAATGATTTGGGTGACATTTAACCTTTTAAGCCCTGAGACAGCCTCAAGCAACTCCCCTTGGTAGATTACCACATAGGGAAGTAGACAAGGGCTCCCTAGGGGAACCCAGCAACTGGTGGTGTCTTTTCAACAGCTGTTCTTGTGTCATCCCTCTTGCCCCAGAGAGATGCTGTTCCCACCTCTTGTTCTCACCCAGGCTCAGAGGGAGGGATGGCATCATGTGAAAGGTTGGGAAGGGTTGGGGGAAATTTTGCAGTTCACATGTGAATGTTGTCTTTTACTCTGAGCCAAAGGAGTGGGGTTTGCCCCTAGGGGTGCTTCCTGCTGCCAGGGGATCAGCTATAGGTGGGAAGACAACTTACAGGGGGTGAGAGAATCAAGTCAGAGGCTGAAACTTGAGTCCATCATTAACGCTGGGCTGCAGCCCACATGCCTCAGTTGCCTCATCTGTATCATGGGAAGACTGATGGTGACCTGGTTTGATAGAAGTCGACCTGGGAGCAGTTGCTATAACTCTGAGCTACTCCCTCATCTCTTTACACCACCCTCACCATGCCTCAGTTTTTCAGGGGGGAGGCAGGGCACTGGAAAGAGCCCTGGTCCTGGTAAGACTAACAGGAGTTGGAATGTATCCCCATGGAGGGAGAGGGAGCTGACCTATGCCAGCAGGATGGAGCAAGATCACAATATAAGCCATCCATGCTCTAGCTCAGGCTCTGTGGTGTGGCCTTGAGCACACTGCTTCCTTTCTTTGGGCCTTATCTGTAGTATAAAAAAGTTGAACAGGAAGGTATCTGAGGGTCTTTCTAGCCATAAGAATTATAAGACTTTTTGGTGATCTAGAAGAGAGAAGCTGACTGCCTCTCCCAGACCCAAGCCTCATGTTTCAATCTCTCCATCTGTAAATTGGGGATAATGAAGCTGCTATTGGATTGGTATATATATCCAATCTGGAGATCTCCATCCTGCCAAAGGAGTTCTGCAGTCATCCCATCCTCAAGCTGGGACTCAGAACCTCACTGCCCGGTACCTCAGCCCAAGGTGAGCCCTAGGAATCTCCATGGCAACAAAGTGGTTAGGAATGGGGCTACAGTTGCCATGGTGACAGGCGGCTTTTTCTCTCTCCCTCCCTCTCATTCATCCCCCTCTTCTTCCCTCCCCTCTTCTCAATGAACCGGAGCGATCTGCAGGCCTCAGCTCTCCAGGTGGGGTGGGGGTGGGGGGTGGGTGCAGTGAGAAGGGGGTCCAGATTGGGAAAGAGGGGAGAGGGGCTGAGTCTGCAGGGGAATAAGGGGCTGTTGGGGTGCCGTTGCCATGGTGACAGGGCTGCAGCCTGTTAATTAAGCCCCCGGTTGCCACGGAGACGGTGGTGGTTGACGTGCTCTGCAGCGAGCCCTGTGTATGTGGGGTGTGCTATGTGCTGGACTCATCAATCCACTGCTAGGGATTTGGGTCTGCAGGATGGGGCATGCAGGTGGGGAGAAGGGTGAAGGAGGGGGTTCAGGGCTTTGGCTCTGTGAGGCCAGAGCTGGGGCGGGTGGCTTCAGTAGTGGGAGTAATGCTATGGTGATAAGGATGGATGGATTGAGCCATAAGGGGGAACACTCTGCCTGCCTCCTGTGGAAAGAGGACCTAGTCAGATGGCTCCAACTTCCCCCAAGCAGCCCCTCATCCTGGTTCAGTGGATGGAGTCCTGGGCTGGGGGTCAGGGAGTTGGATTCTAGTCCCCAATCGGTCACAAGTTCACCCCATGAAGGAAATTTGTACCTTTCCATTTCAGGACTCCAATTTCACTATACCTGGTGAGTGGGAAAAAAATTTTTTTAAAAGTCTCTTTCAGTTTCCAAATCCTGATACCCAGGAGGCAGCATCCCTGAGCTTTTTTCTCTCTGAGAAACATAATATGGGAGGGGGTATGAGTTTTGGAGACACAAAGCCCAGCTCTGCATCTCATATTGCTTTAATAAGAGGGCTCTCCTAGCCTTAGATCTTATCTTTCTAGGGCTCTGGGTGGGGAGCTGGTAGCCAGGCTCCTGGGGCTCAGAGCTGAGAGTCACCTCTTACTGGCCAGTGCCAGGCTGGCAGTGTAGGAGGTGCTTACATTGTACATTCTCAAAGCCTCACTACAGAGGACTGGCCAGAGGCCGGAATAGGGCCCTGTCTCCTTGAGAGGTGACGTGTGTCAACTAAGGGGCTGGGACCCCCCCCCCCGGGATTGTCTCTTCACTTGGTCTGGTCTTCTCAGGAAGGGCTGTGTGGCTTTAGTCTGAGATTAACAGAGACAGCACTAAGAGTTTTCAGAGTGGGAAGAAGTGGTATGGATTATGCAGCCTAACCCTTTCATTTTACAGATGGGGATACTGAGGCCCAGAGAGAGGAATTCAGTTTTTCCCAGGATTACACAGAGAATTTTGGGGAAGAGGAGAGTATAAAACCACTACCTCCTGAATCCCAGACAGTTCCTGAGAGGAATTCTAGTGAGGGTAGGCAGATTGGGCACCCACAGGAAGAGGAATCACTCTTGCCTTCACCTGCGCTCCCTAGGGGTCTAGGTTTCCCCACGGGTGGACTCAGTCCCTGCACTAGCTCTGACCCACATATGAAAGGAAACACCCACAGGAGAACATCCTAGACCTGGGATTGCTGAAAAACCTTAGCATCTACATTATTCTACAGCACTTTTCAGACAAACATACTACACATATTTTACTATGTTATGCATCTCTGCAGAGTGGTAGAAGACCATAGTGCTTGTGATGGAGGGGGTGGTGGTGGTGGTGATGGTGATGGTTTGTGTGTATGTGTGTGTAGTGGAGTGTGCGGGGAGTGAGTGCTGAGAAATTACTGAACACTGGCCTTCCTACCTGCTATTCTTTTAACACCTGTCCCCAATCCGAACTCATCCCATCATTTTTGGGGTTTTCTCTCTGGGAGAGCCCAAAATACCATCACTCACACCTTGTCTGAATAGCTAACTGTCCACCCTAAAGGATCTGTTGGGCATCACAAAACCAAGTGTCAGTGATGTCTTGTTGGTGAATCCCTCAGAGGTGCCTTTGAGTCAGCTGCTGAAGACTTCGTGGTTGATCCAACCTGAAGCCATTGACAAATTTGTGCGAGGGAATCTGGGCAGCGGACCCTGTCCATGGTTCTGAAAAAGCCCTGTCCTATAACGGGGTCTCCAGGGATAGAGAAGGCTCTTTAGTACCCTTGAAGGTCTTCTGGGCCCCTCTCCAGTTGCAAGCCAAGAGGTTACTCCAGCCCTGCACCTCCGAACCTTGAGCACAAGGAAAAGGAGAAAGCTCATCTCAGACCCGACCCCTGTTGTTTTTTGGGTGTGTGTGTGTGTGGTGAGGGCAAGAATCAGAGGCTGCTGAGCAGCTTGGATATGACTCCATACCTGTCCCTTCTACTGGAGGCAAAACCAGTTTAAAAAGAGGTCTGTTGAGGAGGAGAGTCTTTTTTTTTTTTAAAAAAAAGATGACCGGTAAGGGGATCTTAACCCTTGACTTGGTGTTGTCAGCACTACGCTCACCCAGTGAGTGAACCGGCCATCCCTATATGGGATCCGAACCCGGGGCCTTGGTGTTATCAGCACCGCACTCTCCCGAGTGAGCCATGGGCCGGCCCAGAGGAGGAGAGTCTTAAACTTGAGTAAAACAAACTGGATTCTAGACAAATTCTGCCATTCACTGGCATTGTGTCTATAGGCTGTCATTTCTCCTCTTTGGGCCTTAGTTTTTTCACCTATAAAATGAAGGCTGTGCATTAGATAAGATAACCCGATCCTTCTTCAGTTCTGGAACTCTCCTGGAATTGAGAGGACTAGTGTTGGGAGCTAGGGCGAGTCTGAGGATCATTTCCTCTTAGGCTGCTTCTAACCTCAAGTGTTTAGATCTTCCAGGAACTCAAAGGGTCCAGACCTCTGATGCCACTTCCTGAGATGTCTCCACCACTGGCTCAAGCCTGGACTGTAGCAGTGCTGAGGGGTCCCAGGACGATCAAGCTTCTGGGAGACTGGTCTGGGGGGTGGGGTGAGGAACACATAGAGCATGTTGGCTCTGGAAGCCTCAGAAAGCAATCCTGGATTAGAGGATTAGACACTCCTGCCCCAAGAGAAAATCTGGTCCTAAACCGACAGGCGGCCTCATTCCTCCCTCCCCCACTCTGTCCCTGGCCAGCCTGCGTCCCAGCCTGCCTTCCCTAGAGGCTGCACCATCCCTGGTGGAAAGTCAGCGCTCCCTGGAACCTCACTGCTGCCTCCTCTCCCCTTCTCACCACGTCTCATCCTGGCATCATTCCACAGTCAGAGGGTACCTGTCTGTAGGCTCCAGGGACTTGTTTTGGGGGTGGGATGCTGGGAATCCTGTCACTCTAAGCACAATGAGAGAGTTCACTGTAACTGCTCAGGCTTTGCCCCACCCATTTTAAGGGAGAATGAGCCAAGCTGTCAGCCCAGTGACCTGAAGCCCCCTGGGGGCAGCACAGTGCTTGTTATGGGCTCGGGGCTTTACATGCCTCCAGCTCCAACCTCTTGAGCAGCGTTATAGGAGAGGGTCTGGTTTTCCTCCTCCCTTCAGGGCTGGCCTCTCCAGCTTTGCAGATAGGCTCCCCAGGGCCCCATATTCCATGGCGGCCCTGAGCTGCCTCAGTTACTCTCATCTTCCCCCTAGGGGTCACCCCAGACCCCCAGTCAGGCAGCCGCTGCGGGGCCGCCTCCCCACGGCCGCGACCTAGTTCCTTGCCGTTATTTTTAGGGCGCGGGATGGCACCTGCCCACGTGCCGGGCCCCGCCTGCGCCAGAGAGTGGGGGGTGGGGGGAGCTGCATCTGCTTAAGGGAGGCGAGGGCTCCATTACGGCAGCACTCCCTCCATCCCACCCGCGCAAGCCCCCAGTTTTCGTGCGAGGAGGCCACCAGACGCGCTCTGCCCGCCCCTCGTCCCCTCTTCTCCCTCCCTCCCGCTCTCTCCCCCAAAACCCCGCCAGTGGCTCACGCCTCCTGCATACGGGATGAGGTGAGCAGCGCCGCTGCTGAGAGGGGGCGCGCGCGGGTGTGAGCGTGTGTCCGTGTGCGAGTGTGTGTGCGCCGGGCAGGCGGGCACTGCAGCTTCTTCCTCCGTGGAGCGGAGAGCGAGAGAGCTCGAGCGAGCGAGAGAGCGGTGAAGGCGGGCAGAGGGGCGCGGGCGAGGCGGCGCAGCCATCCCCGGGCCCGGTGCCGCGCCGCCACCATGCTAAACAACCTGACGGACTGCGAGGACGGCGATGGGGGAGCCAACCCCGGTAAGCAGTGGCCCGGGGAGGCGGGGGAGGGGGCGGCGAAGAGAGGTGGCAGCTCTGGGGTTAGAGGCGGAGCGGGGGCCGCCTCCTTCAGAGAAGAGGCTGGGACTGATCCAGGGCGGTGGGCGCCCGCAGCGGCCCGGAGCTTTGCTCTATTGGAATGCCCAAGGCGCTGTCCGAAGTGCTGGAATGCGCCGCGCCCGGGGGCAGAGCGGGGGTCCAGCGATTGTCGTTGTCCACGGCCTGGGGGCAGACTCCGGTTAGCTAAACCGAGGAGGTGGTGGGAAGGGGATGGAAGAGCTAGAATGGGCTGACGTGGAGCTCGACGGGCAGGAGGAGGGCTCCCTTCCCCGAGAGGGGACCCCGGCGTCCTGGCGCAGAATGAGGACCCGCAGCGCAGGGGGGCGCAGTCTGCTGCAGTCTCTCGCTCTGAGACTTCCAGTTGGAAGGTGGGAGAAAAGGTGGCTATAGGGGCTTGGGGCCATATGACAGCCCCCGTCTGGGCTGCAGTGTATCCTTAAGGGGACACTTTGTGCAATCAGGGCCCCCTCTCCCAAGACTTTCTGAGGTCCAACCTCAGACTGAAGCGTACCTCCTCAGTAGATTTTCAGATCTACTTTGCAGAATTTCCCTTTCCTTCTCTCGTCGGGTTCCAGTTCAGGAAGGGAAGCAAGACCACCCTCCTTTCTTCCCTATTTCCCCCTCCTCTAGGTACCCTGGAGATGCGGTGAGATTTCCAGGGCGGGGCAGGGGGAGTCTTTCTAGTTAGCTCTGTTAGCTTCCCCAGCGAGGCCTCAGAAATGGGGTCCCAGCGGCTGAATCCCCCGCGCAGCGGCGAGGACACTGCGGACTCGCTGCGGTGGGTGCGGAGACTCGCCCGGAGCTGAGGGGCTTGGAGCAACTCTTTTCGCTGCTCACGCTCTCCCCCGCCCTCCTCCGCGGTTTCCCTGCTCCGAGGTCTTGGGGCCAGCCACCCCCTCGGGCTCCCAGACCCCCCACCGCCCCCCAGCGGTCTCAGACATCCATCACGGCTGTCAGCCGCCCCCAACCCCCCAACCTCCAGCGGCGCTGCGTCCCCTGCGCACTAGCGCGCCTCCCGCGCCTGCTGTCTGTGCTCAGAGCCTTCAAACGCTCCCCTGGGCAATGCTTGACCCTCTGGGCCATGACTCCCGCAGACCTCTCAGGGGGATGGCCGAAGGGCCCCGAGGGCTGAACGAGCAGGGTCTTCCAGGTACTGGCAGCCTCAACTCTGAGGTCTTCCAGATACTGGATCTCAGTCAGGGCCAAGTGACTGCTCGAGAAGTCGGGGGATACCAGGGTCCTTGATCCTTTGTCTGAGACACCCCCCCCCCGCCCCATTCCTCCCTGCGGCTGAGTGGCATACAGGGGCCAGAACTACCAGCTGGCCAGCTCATCCATCTCCCCAGTAACCCCGGGGTCACCTCATCCGGCAGTTGCACCCCTCCCCCCTTCAGCTGCAGGGGGAGGGGGTTTGGCAAAGTCGAGTCTGCGGCAGCGCCAGGCATCCTGACACGGCGCCCAGGGAGCGAACAGGGGTCATTTTCATACGGTATCCCTTTCAGATGCCCCCACTCTGAGACGGGGGTTCAGTCCGAAAGATAATTTCTTTGCTCCCCGAGGCAGGGGGATGGTCTAATCCCCCAGCACTCGCTTTTTCTACCAAGGCCTCACTGGGCCTCAGGGTTTCCATGGGGCCTGGGGAGGCCTAGAAGAAAGGCATCTAAGTGTGTGAAGCAAGAGTCGAACTAGGAACTCTTCAGTTCTATCCCCTTCCCATTAGTTTCTGGACACTGACTGTAGCGGGCCCATCTGGAGACCTTCTTTCTATATATAGGGTCCAGGACTTGGAACTAGATGACCAGAACCTGGGTCAGGCGTTCTGGTTCCCAGAGAGAGAGAGAGGGCTTCCCAGTGGCACCTGGACATGGTAGTAGGAGATGCTAAGGACCTTCTGGGCTTGAGGGAAGAGGGACCATTTGACCAAGAGTCCCTGGCATCTCTAATTCTAGATTCTTGGGGATGTACAGGAAGGTCCTGGATGCTGACCTCCGGGACGTGGGAATGGCTCGAGTAACATGCCTCCACTGGGCTAAAGAAGAACCCAAGGATATTGTCTCTGGCCCCCAGGTCTCCTTTCCTATTGGGGTCTGACGCCCCCTCTCCCTCTTCGACCTGGCCTGAGGATTTCCCCAGGCTGGTCCCAGGCCCCGGCGGAGGCTCCGTAGCCCTCACTGCTAGCCTGTTTCCTCCCCGGGAGCTCTGGACGCCGCAGCTTAATTGAAAGCCGATTCGGGCTGAGAGCTCCCAGGGGGCGGGGGCGGGGAGGGCTCAGCCTCAGTCTGGCCCTGCCTCTCTCGCACGCGCCGCTCGGTGCTCCCGCATCACCCTGACTCCTGGCTCTGGGGAATCAGGGCGAGTTTCCCCTTAGCTGTTCCGTTCCTTTGAGAACTCAGAAGCTCACCCCGATCCCCCTCAACCAGTGCGTCCGGCGTTCCAGGGAGGGGACGAAATCAGCACTGGCTGACAAGACCGGGAGCCTGGCGTCCCGCCCAGGCAGCGGGTGGAAAGGTGGGACCCGTGACGAGACTACGGAGCCGCCCCCTCCTCTGCCCTCATCTCCTGGCCCGAATCAGGCCTGGAGTCTGGCTCCGCGCTGCGCGCCGCGTTACATAAGCGGCTGCGGGCGCGTGGCCGGCTGGGCTCGGCGCTGCGCTCTTGGCCGGCGCGGTAGCCATGGAGACCAGTGCGGGGCCGCCGAGTTGCGGGGTCTCCGGCCTGGACGCTCCCCTTCCCTTCCCCTAAGTGCCACCCGCCACCGCGAAGGAGAAGAGTCTTGGGAGGGGGCGTGAAAGGCAGAGGGGAGGGGCTCTGCTGTCTGGTTGGCCTGGCCACCGTGAGAGAGGGACCCAGCCCCACAGGACATAGGGCCCCTAAATCTTGCGGCTGGGGGAGGGGTGTGGGATAGGGAGCTGGAGCTGGGTGAGCACCACATATGTTAATAAGAGTAATTTTAATAATAGCAATAGTTACGTTTGTGTGCCAGGCACACCCGATATGCATTATTTCTTTTAATCCCTGGGACAGCTCTATGAGTTAAGCATGGTTAGTATCCTTTTGCAAAGGAGGAAACTGAGGCTTAAAGAGTTTAAGTGACTTGCCCAACGTGACTGGCGACACAAAGCCAGTGAAGCTGGAACTGGAATCTAAGTCTCCTTGACTCCAGCCCTTTTTCTAACCCATTAGGAAATTTTCTTTCATCTCATTCCTCCTCGACTTCTCTAGTCCCCACCATGGTGTGGGGAGAGGAGGAGGCACTTTATTAGCATTTTAAAAGGAGAGGGAAGGGCCAGCCCGGTGGTGCACTGGAGAGTGCGCCGCTTGGGAGCACGGCGGTGCTCCTGCCGAAGGTTCGGATCCCATGTGGAGACCGGTTCCGCTCACTGGCTGAGCGCGGTGCGGGCGCGTCACCGAGGGTTGCGATCCCGTTACCGGTCAGTAAAAAAGACAAAAAAGGAAAAAAAAAAAGGAGAGGGAAGCCGCCTCGCTCTTATTTTTCCTGTTCTCTGCCCCTAGACAGCTCTTCCTAGACCCTGGGTCAGGGAGGGAGCCCTGGAGAATTTAGCTCCAAAGACTTTTTCCTGAGTACTTATTTATTGTGTGCTGGGCTCCTGCTGGGAGGACGGATCTGTTAGGAGAAAGATCTGATCATGGCCCCTTATTTGGCAACCAGGAGTTTCTGCCTTGATGGATGAGGTAGGGGTGGTGGCAGGAGACTAGGGGGTGAGTTTCCCTGGAGCAGGTGAGGTGTTACTTCTTTCCCACCTTCCCAGGTTTTAGTCAGGATGGGACTGGGTTTATAACAGGGACAGATCATGCTCTGGAGATGGATGCTGCCTGGGTGACTGAGGAAGATTTCCTGGAAGTAGGAAGAGAAGGACCGGGAGGATTTGGACAGATGGAGATGGGGAGAGAGGGATGTCAGGATATGAGGGGACAGGAGATTCAGGGTACATAGGGCCTCAACTTCAGTTGGAAGTTGGTCGATGAGGAGTTTCTCAGGGGTCCAGAGAGACATCTGCTACTGGGTTCAGACCTGGAACTGAGGAATGGTAATGGCTAGAGTCATGGGAATGTGCCTGTGGTGGCCCTTTATGTCTTTCTGAAAGGGCTCTCCCCCTGATGCCCAAGAGACTTTCTTCTTGAGTGATCTCATCCAGGAGCATGGCTTCACACACTTTCTACACACATTTATGTGGATGACCCCACTTCTTTCTCCTTCCTGGGTATATCCTGATCCATCTATTCTAGTGGCTTCTTGTTGTATCCACTTCAGGGCCCTACAGTGTCTCACTCTCACCTAAATCCAGCACCTTCCCCACCCCAAACACTTCCTCTTCTAGTCTTCCCATTTATTAAATAGCACTATTGTCCACCCGTTCACCCATGCTATAAACACCAGGTGTTATCCTAGATTCTTCTCTCCCTTCCCAAATATCTGGCATAGAAATATGCCAATCATTCTTGAGTCTGTCCATTGCCCCATATTGCTCTGGTCTGGGTTATCATCAGCCCTTGCCTGGATTACTGAAAGTCTCTAACTACTACCTGAATTCTTCACTGAAAGGCCAGAGTGGTTGCTCTAAAACACAAGTCTGTTCATGGCACTTCTTTGACTGAAACTCTTCAGTGACTCTCCACTGTCCTCTGGATGAGGTCCAAGTTCTTTAACATGATCTGCTAATTGTTTAAGGACCCAGCCCACACTTATCTTCCCAGGCTCATCTTTTCACATGCCACAACCCATCCTTTAGCCCCCCAACATACTCCTTCCTCAGACTCCAGCCAGATCGTACTCTGTTCAGCTCCTCCAACCCATTCTGTTTTCTCTCAGCTCTGGGCCATCGAACATGCTGTTCTGCTGTGCTATATGCTTGGAACACCCTCCCCGCCTCCCTCCCAGTCTAGCTCTTACTCATCCTTCAGTTCTCAGCTGACGTGTCACTTCCTCTGGGAAGCCTTCCGTGACCTCCCAGGCTGGGCTGAGCACCTCTCCTGTGTTCCCACAGTCCCTTCATCTTCTTTCATAGAATTTACCACTCTGGATTGGAAATTCCTGGTTACTGGTTCATTTCCCCTGCCCTTGGGTTTGTTCCCTGAGGGAAGGGATGGTGCCTTATTCTGTGTTTTACTCCCCCTCCCCCTGTGCCCATATCGGCACATGGTAGACATCCAGTAAAGGCATGTTGATTGAAGATGAATGAGGGCCATAGGAAATGCCAAAAGAGGTCACTTCTCCAAGAGGTGGTGCATCCTTGGGGTTTGAGGCTGTAGCATCCTCTGCCCTCCCCCTACACCCCAGGAAAGAACATACTTCCACCCTAGAACACCAGGATGGGCCCAGTTATGGTCAAGAAGGGAATTCTGGAGGGTCTCCAGGTGCCCTTGTGAATCAAGTAGGACCACCAAGAGTAGGAAAGCACTCACAGTTCATTAAATACCAGTACACACCAGACAGTGTATTAGGCTCTTTATACACACTGTCAACTAAAATCCTGCAGGGAAGGTAGTATTAGCTCCGTTTTCCCAATGTGCAAACTGAGGTTCAGAGAGTTAAAGTGGCCACACAACTGTATGCCCAGGTGGATGGAGGACAACCAGTTGGTGTCAGACCCCTGACTCCTCTGCTGCCTTCTCAGGTGATGGCAACCCCAAGGAAAGCAGTCCCTTCATCAACAGCACCGACACAGAGAAGGGGAAGGAGTACGATGGCAAGAACATGGCCCTGTTTGAGGTGGGCTGCTCGGGCTGCTGGGCCCCCACCCACAGCTCATCATCCCAGCTTATCAGTTGCTCCCTCCCTCCCTAGGGAACAGTGCCCTCTCCATCCCCCCTTTGGGCCCATCCTCTTTCTTAAACCTCCTCTATCCCTCCTTTTCCCTCCCTGGCTTTACCTGCTCTACTCTCTGCTCCCCTCTCCTTATCCTACCATTGTCTTTACCTGTTCTTCTTGCCTCTTCCTCCTTTTCCCCATCTCATTCCAACCTCAATGGTTTTGCCCCCTTGTCTCTATCTTTCTCTCTGCCCCCTACCATCCAGCTCCCTGAATCCCCCTCCTCTGGCCTCCTAACACTGACACACTCCCTCTGTAGGAGGAGATGGACACCAGTCCCATGGTGTCCTCCCTGCTCAGTGGCCTGGCCAACTACACCAACCTGCCCCAGGGAAGTAGGGAGCATGAAGAGGCAGAAAACAATGAGGGTGGAAAAAAGAAGCCGGTGCAGGTGCCTTCGGGGAGAAGGGATGGGGGAGGAAGAATGGACTTGGGTGGAGGGATGGACGATGGAGACAGAGGGATGGGAGTTGGGAGCTGGGGGAAGGAAAGAGATGGGAGATGGAGGATAGAGATGGAGGGGAGGAGGGAGGAGATGGTTTGAAGGATGGATGGTGGAAGAGAGGAGGGAAAATGGGTAAGGATCAGAGGAAAGAGGGATGAAGGGATGGGGATGGAGAGAAGAGGAAAATGGGGGGTGGAGGAAAATGGAGGAGGATTTGGCCTGGGATGTTGGTAATTATTAGCAGCTACAGGGACTGATGCTGGCCTCCCTGGCAGGCCCCACGCATGGGTACCTTCATGGGCGTGTACCTACCGTGCCTGCAGAACATCTTTGGAGTCATCCTCTTCCTGCGGCTCACTTGGGTGGTGGGCATTGCAGGCATCATGGAGTCCTTCTGCATGGTCTTCATCTGCTGCTCCTGTGTGAGTGACACCCCTCCCCTCACCAGCCCGACAGCTGGGGCTTGGCAGAGGCCTGCGGATGGGAGGTGGGAGGGTGGAAGCATGATACCTGGGCTTTTTGTAGGAACCACTGCTTATGATCTTTGCGAGTAAATTAGGTCTGATTGGCCCTTCCTACATCTCATAGGTTTGTCCCTGATGCCTATTAACCATGTTTCACCTGGATCTGTGTGTGTGTGTGTGTGTGTGTAATTACACAAGTAATGCAGATCCATTGATGAAAATAAGTGTAGAGAAGAAAATAAAATTCACCTATAATCCCATAAGAGTTAACATTTTGGTAGGTCCAGACTCGCAAAAAATGAGATTATGTTTCACAAATAGCATTGTAACTGGATTCTTCCCATCCTCTCTAAAAAATCAAATATTCACTGAACACCTATTTCTTGACACATTTTTGTATCCTCACACTTAACCTTGAGACATTTGAGGTAACCAGTGTCGAAGCTATCACTCCTATTTTATAGATGAAGAAACTGAGGCTTAAGGAAGCGAAGTGAGTTGTCACAGGTGGTGCAGCTGGTCAGAGGCCAAGCTGGGATTTCCAGAGCCTCTGATGCTGCAGCTTGTGCCCCTTCCGTTTGCATGGTGAATAAGAGGTTTTCTTGAGAAGGACTTGGCAGGAGTAGAAGTTGGAACAGGCCCAGGGAGAAGCTCAGCGGAAGAGAACCTGTGGGTTTGGCTGTTGTTTATGGGGTGTAAGGCTTGGCCCCCACCCCAGCAGCCACTCTGATGATCTCTTTCCTCACAGACGATGCTCACAGCCATCTCCATGAGTGCAATTGCAACCAATGGTGTTGTGCCTGGTATGTGACTGGGACTTCCAGGGTGGGGGAGGTGGCCTGGATGGTTGGAAGGAGGGATAGTATCCCTGGCTTTGGGGACCATCAGGACCCAAGAGAGGAAATATTGCAGACCAGGGGGCTGGGCTATAACTGCTTATGGGGTAGGTAGGGACATCCCTATTGGGGGTAGGGGAGGGAGGCAGTTGCTGGTGTTGAATAGGTCAATGGTAGCCCTTCCCCTTAGCCTGAGACCCTCCCCTCCGCCATCCTAATTTCCAAGCCATGACCTCCTTACAGGGGTAATTAGCAACATGGTAATTAGTGCTGCAAAATCCACACAGGGTGATTAGTGGCTGGGTTTCCCACCACTTCCCTTTCTGGGGTTGCAACTTGTAAGGCCTGTGGGCCCAGGGCATCCCCCTTCCTCCCTCTGTCACTGAGTCCCCCTTCCCCCCTATAGCAGCCAGTGCCTCTCGACTCTCTTGTTGATACTAGGTTCTCTCTGCAGCTGGTGGCTCCTACTACATGATTTCCAGGTCTCTGGGCCCAGAATTTGGGGGCGCTGTGGGCCTCTGCTTCTACCTGGGCACCACCTTTGCTGGGGCCATGTACATCCTGGGTACCATCGAAATCCTGCTGGTGAGAGGGGCCATGGAGGAGGTGTGGGATCCCAGGCTGTCAGTCAGTTAACCAATACTCCCTGGACACCTCCCATAGGCCAGGCCATTCAGTAAGGCCAGTGTGAAATCAGATGTTCTGTCTTTAAAGAGTTCACAGTCCATTTGGAGACACAAGATACGATGATTATGTAACACAAACAGCTGTCGTTTATCAGGCATCCATAGAGTTCTCAGCATAGTTCCAAGTGCTTTACAGTCATTATCTTGAATTTTTATGAGGTTTAAGTATTATGATGCCCATGTACAAATGAGAAGATCAGAGAGGTGAGAAAACTTGCTCAAGGTCACCCAACTACCAGGTAGGTGGCAGAGGTTGATAAGAGTTAAAGTAATGATAGAAAGAATAATAGTAATGTCACACACCAGCTACCATTTTGTGATTGCCTCCCACATGCTAGGGACTATGCTAAGTACTCTGTGAATGTTAATTGTAGAGGGCTGATGACTACTGGATTGCAAAAGAGAAGAACCATGTGAGGGACCCACGTGTAGAGATCTGTTAGGAGTATTGACTGATGGGAAGAAGCCAGGTTGCTGGACAGTGCTTGAAGTTGCTGCTGACTTAGGTCTCTGTTCTTCCTGCCCTTCCTATATGGGGTGGTGCTGAGGAGCATTCCCTGGTATACAGAAAGTGGAGCTGACATTTCCTAAGCCCCTACTCTTTGCAGGGCCCAATGCCTGCGGTATATAATTTTATTTTATTCTCACAACTCTCCCATAAGTTAGAAGATGGCTGTTGTGCAGATGAGGAAAGCAAGGCTCCAGGGGTTTAAGGTATGTGTAGAAAGGAATATGAACCTGTGTCTTCTGACTTCCAAAGCTGATAGTTGTCCACTACCACACTGCCTTGGAGAACTAGAACTAAAAGGTGCCAAAGCTTCTGGTTTGGGGGCAGGATAGGAGAGTACAGGGACAGGGAGGATGAATGGGGAATGAAAGGCCTGAAAAGGCAAATGATGGCAGAAAAATAGACCTCAGTGACTTTTAAAAAATTAAATAGTTTTAAAATTGTTATAAAAACAATGCCGCCCATTGCATAATATTGGAAAAGTATCAAAGTAAAGAAAAAATATAAGGAAGAAAATAACAATCAACCAAAGAAAATCACATTTAACATTCATTCTGGTGTATTTCTTTCTAGTTTTTGTTTTTCTATGTGATATTGTATCGTCTTTGTAAAACATAACTCTATACCATAAACATTTTTCTTTTTTTTTCTTTTTCCTTTTTGTCTTTTTTCGTGACCGGCAACGGATCGCAACCCTCAGTGTCGCGCCCGTACCAGACCGGGACCGGCAACGGGATCGCAACCCTCAGTGTTGCTCCCACACCTCGCTCAGCCAGTGAGCGGCCGGTCTGTATGTGGGATCCGAACCCTCGGCGGGAGTGCCTGCCGCACTTCCCAAGCGGCGCACTGTAGCAGTGCGCCACCGGGCCGGCCCCATAAACATTTTTCTAAATAACTCAAAACTCTCTTTGTAAATATAATTTACAAGTGAAAATAACTTTTGTACAAATATAAACATGTTGATATTTAGTATAGAAATTTTAGAAGATACAGGTATGCAAAAAGAATCAAGATTATTCACATTTTTGTGATTCAGGGAAAACTACTGTTAACATTTTGATATACCTACAAACACATATATAGACATGTACACACATATATGTATATATCTTCACATATGAATTTACAAAAATAAGATCATAAGACACATTCTTTTTTTAAAAACTTGATTGTGTTTACCTAATATAACATGAATAGCTTTTTGAGTCATTTCATATAAATCCATGTCATCTTTTTTTTTTTTTACAGCTCCATAGTCTATGTGGGAAAACATCATGATTTATTCACCCAATCACTAGTGATGAACCTCTAATTTATTTCCACCTTTCTATTAGAAATAACAAAAACAGTAAATAACCATTAAGAATTATAATTAATAACACAAATAATGTAAATAATTGCTCCCAACATCTTTGCAATGCCATTTTATAATGACGGCACCATAGTCTTGCAGGACAGGCATGATTTCCTTAGCCATTCCCCTGTTACTAGATGTCATTTCCAGTCTTGTGCAATGGTAACTATGCTGTGATGAGCATCTTTTCCCCCAAAACCTTGCCTGTATTTCAGGTTATTTTCCTGGGGTGATTCTCAGTTGGTCTTTACTGGGTCACTCGCCTGATCTCCTTGCCCCTTTTCTGCAGGCTTACCTCTTCCCAGCTATGGCCATCTTCAAGGCAGAAGATGCCAGTGGGGAGGCAGCAGCCATGTTGAACAACATGCGTGTGTATGGCACCTGCGTGCTCACCTGCATGGCCACTGTGGTATTTGTGGGTGTCAAGTATGTCAACAAGTTTGCCCTTGTCTTCCTGGGTTGTGTTATCCTCTCCATCCTGGCCATCTATGCTGGGGTCATCAAGTCTGCCTTCGACCCACCCAACTTCCCGTGAGTGCTGCTGCTCAGAGCCTAAGGCATTGACCTCCTGCATTCCTGGCCCCGTTTCAAATTTCTTCTCCCCACCTGTCAGAATCTGAGTGATGTGGGTTGAGAGCAAGATCCCCAGGGAGGGAAAATCTCTTCTGGTTTGAGGGCAATCTCTTTAGGGTGGGATAACTTTTTTTGGAGGTGGGAATGATTTTCTTTATGGGGGTCAACTGCTTGCTAGAGGGGTGGACTTAGGAAGAACTAAGTTGGAATGACGTCTGAAAGGATGAACACTCTGTGGAGGGGAAACCTTTCCTGGGTGGGGACAATCTCCCTGAATAGGAAACCTCTTAGTGTTGGACAGCTTCTCCAGGATGGGAAAGGACACTGAAGAGAGTGTCCAAGGGCTCAGATCCCTGTTGGTTCTGCCGCTCTCCCTAGGACCTAGGACAGAGTCGCCTCCACTCCACAGCCCAGCCCCCAGATGTTGCTGTCCATGGTGCTGAAACATAGCATTGTATTAACGTGGTGGTTCTCCACCTTGGCAGCGTGTTAGAATCGCTTGGGGAGCCTTAAAAAAAAAAAAAAAATGCCGGGGGCTAGGCTCCATCCAAATTAAATCGGAATCTCTGGGTACGGGGCTCGGGCATCTGTGTTTTTGAAAGCTCCCCCAGAGGTTCTATTGTGAAGTCAGGGCAAGGTTATGTCACTCCCCGTCTTCCTCCCTTGTTTCTCTCCCCAGGATCTGCCTCCTGGGGAACCGCACATTGTCTCGCCATGGCTTTGATGTCTGTGCCAAGCTAGCTTGGGAAGGAAATGAGACGGTGACCACACGGCTCTGGGGCCTTTTCTGTTCCTCCCACTTCCTCAATGCCACCTGTGATGAGTACTTCACCCGAAACAATGTCACGGAGATCCAGGGCATTCCTGGTGCTGCCAGTGGCCTCATCAAAGGTCTGGGGGAGGGGAAGAGGGCTGGTATCCAGGGAGCTGCAGGGATTTTAGGTTAAGTGGTCTGGATTAGGGAGCTCTCCTTGGGATTCGGTTAAATTCAATTAACTTTAATTGAGCACCTACTCTGGGCTATGTTCTGTCCTTGGCATGACTGAGGGGTAGAGATGAAAGGGAGACAAGTATATCACCACTAGTAGGAAAGAAAGTCATCAATTTAATAAGCATTCTCTATGCACCTGCTAAGTGCCTAGCACTGTGCTAAGCACTAGAAATTCAAAATAAGCCACAGATTTGACCTCAAGGAGTCTAATGGCAGAGACAGATATATTAGCAAATAAATTATGATATGCACAGATGTGCATTCAATGAGCAGAGATCTCTCAGGGGAGGGAGTGGTCGTGTGCATAGGGTGGCAAGACCAGGCTTCCTGGACTCATCTGAGAAAGATATTGAAGGACAAATAAGAGATTTTCAGTTATGTTAGAGGAATAAGGGAATTACAAACAGAAGAACAGCTTGCCTAAAAGCATGCAGACACAGAAGAGCCACAAGTAATTTGGTATGACTGGGGCATAAAGTGCAAAGGAAGGAGGGGCAAGAAATGATGTCAGAGAGGCTGGAATGAGCCAGGTTGTGGCAGATCTCAGAAGCCATGTTGAAGAGTTTGGGCTATATCTTGAAGGCAATAAGGAGCCGCCAAAGGTTTTTGAGTAGGGAAGAGACATAAATCTCCATTTCTGAAGGTTCACTCCAGCTGCTAATGTGGATGGGTTGAAAGGGGAGTAGAATAGAGGCAAGTAGTCCAGGAGGAGGCTGATGCTGTGAGTTCAGGACACAGAGATGATGGTTTTCTGAACTAGAGTGATGGAGAGATGTCAGTGGGAATGGGACAGTGGTTGTCACAGAACTATTTTGCCTCCCAGGAGGCATTTGGCCATGTCTGGAGACATTTTTGGTTATCAAAACTGGAGACGTGGTCTTGGTATCTACTGGGTAGAGGCCAGGATGTTGATAAACATCTTACAATGCTATAGGATGGCCCTTGACAGGAAAGAATTATCTGGCCCAAAATGTCAGTAGTGCTAACACGGAGGAACTCTGGAATGGAATGAAGGGGCATATTTGAGAAATATTAAGGAGGGGTAAATGGATAGGAGTTGGAGATGTTTTAGAAGTATGGTTGAAGGAGGGTTGAAGGAGCAGTTGAGGGCAATGCTAAGGTTCCTGAATTGATGGTGGTACCATTAGCTGAGAAAAGAGATGTGGGAAAGGAGCTGGTTTGGGGTGGGTGGGTGGTGAGATCAATTGGGGACACATTGAGCCAGCCTGAGATAGGTGTTTATGTGCCTATTTACCCCACTTGGTTGGACTATTTGAAGTCAGGGACTAGGTCTGACTCATTTGTGAAATTCCTGCACATGGCCTGGCCCAGAGCAGGAGCTTAGGAAATACTGGCAGAAATAAAATAGAGCCAAGGCCAGGGGAGAATGGGATGTGGTTGCTCTTGACCCTTACTTTTTCCCCACCCCACTTCTGGGTCCCAGAGCTCTGGTCCCCTGACTTCTGGCCTTCCCCCTGAGCATCTTTCCCCATCTCCCCACAGAGAACCTCTGGAGCTCCTACCTGACCAAGGGGGTGATTGTGGAGAGAAGTGGGATGCCCTCAGTTGGCCTGGCAGATGCCACTCCTGTCAACATGGACCACCCTTATGTCTTCAGCGATATGACCTCCTACTTCACCCTGCTGGTTGGCATCTACTTCCCCTCAGTCACAGGTGAAGGGGAGCTCAGATGGGGAGGACTCTGCCTGGGAGTGGATGAGTAGGAGACGGTCAATGATGGTGTTGGGAATTTCTTAGTCCAACAGCCCTGTTACATAAGCTGGAGCCATCAATTCAGTTCCCATTGGGCATGAGAGAGAATTAAGGCCAGAAGCCAAGTAATATGCCCGAGATCTCACAGAAGTCCGTATGCTAGGACTAGGTCTCAGGGTTCCTGACTCACAGACTGGCATCTTTTCTTCTCTGTCTGTCGGTCTGGTTTCCTGTGGCCCCGGCCCCTGTCCAACCTGCTCTTCTGTTCACAGGGATCATGGCTGGTTCTAATCGCTCTGGGGACCTGCGGGATGCCCAGAAGTCAATCCCCACTGGCACTATCCTGGCCATCGCCACCACCTCTGCTGTCTGTATCCTGCACTGCTGGGTTGGGACTACCCTCGGTGGGGAGTGCTAGAGTGAGGACAGCTGAAGTTGCTGCCTTGCCCAGCTGGTTCAGGAGGGGTGCAGAGGAGGGGGACTCCACCTTGAGGATTTTCCTTCATTCTCTGCTTCAGATATCAGCTCCGTTGTTTTGTTTGGGGCCTGCATTGAAGGGGTCGTCCTACGGGATAAGTAAGTAAGAGAGTTGGGGTTGATCCTGTTCTGGGGGATGGGTGGGCATAGGAGACTGAGTTCTGGAAAACAGACCCAGCAGGGGGTGCTGGAACCTGTGCAAGGGGACTGTTGGGGGGAGGCCACAGGGGTTGCTTGCAAACTCACCTTCTTATATTACATTTCATCTTTCTCATGTCACTCCAGTTCAAGAAGCTTAAATGGTGTCTCATTTCTTTTAGGATAATGATATTTTTCTTTTCTTTTCTTTAAAATCTGTTAATTCATTAATACACCTGACATTTACTTAATGTGTATTGGTCACTGTCCAAAGTTCCTAGGGGAGCAAAGATAAATAACATCATTTTTGTCTTAAAGGAGCTCTTCGGGTGTGGTGACCATACTTGCAGATAGACCTTAAATGCAGAGTGGTAGGGATGGCCATATCAGAATGCACACAGAAGGCTGCTGTCCAGTCCTCAGGGTGTCAGGAAAGTCTCCCAGGGGAGGGGAGGCTAGAAATGCCTTATGGACATTGTCTCATTTATCCTTCCCACTTCCAGTGTTAAGTAGAGATTAGACATCTAGGAGGGGGAAGGCCACACCAGGCAGTGGGAGCAGCATGAACAAGGGAAGAGGGGAAAAATGGCTGTGAGTGCATGTGTGTGTGCACACTTGTGTGTGTGCATGTGTTCTATGTGTGCACATGCCTGTAGTTGTAAGTGGTTCAGTGCTCCTAGAGCACTCACTTCTGAAAGGCACGTGCACCCAGAACTAGCAGAGTGAAGTAGGAGGTCCTCTCAAAGAACTGATTTCCACTGGCACCACCTGGGCTTCCAGAAGGTAATGTGATGGGGACTTGAGGCTGGAGATGTAGGCTGGAACCAGGCATGCAAGTCTGGTTTTCAGTTACCAGAAAATTGGAGCTTTAGTTTATAAAAAAGAAGAAAAAAAATGGAGAAAACCCTGAAGAGTTTTAAGCAGGAGAGTGATCTGGACAAATTTCTATATATTACAACTGTTAGTTTTAGGGCAGTTTAGCCTCCACTTATTTCATTTCAACATAGACCTCCCACAAGATTGCAAGGGACCCAGCAGATCACCCACTACAGCCCTTCATGTGATTCTTGGAGTCCTTCAGCCACAGCTCCTTTGCATAAACCTCTGGGAACAGGCCTCTCTCTACCTATTGGGGTAGAATCTTTCATTTTAATACAGTGTCATTGTTAGAACATTCCTTTCTTTGATTCTCACACTGTTACCACATGATGAGGCCAGAACCCCCATTTTTCAAATGGAGACACTGAAGTTCTAACAGACTAAGGGATTTTCCCTGGATAACATAACGTGTACAATTAACCATTCACTATCACCACATTAGTACAATATTCCCGGCATGGTACTGAGCATTTTACAGGTCTTACCTCCTTTTATCCTCTCAACAATCCTATAAGAGAGGTTTATAATGATTCTTGTTTTATAAGAATCTGAGGCCTAGAGAGGCTACATAACCTGCCCAAGGTCACACAGACAGGAAATGCCCAGGACACTTGGGGCTTTGTCTCTCCTCTCACCCCTACAGAGCCTAGCCCTGTGGTAGGCATACAGTTGGTCCTGCAGTTGGTGTGGGGAGACCTACCCTGGATATCCAGGTGGCATTGCTTGCCCAGCATCTCCTGTCCCCTTGTTGCTTCATTCCAGGTTTGGAGAAGCTGTGAATGGCAACCTGGTGGTAGGCACGCTGGCCTGGCCATCTCCCTGGGTCATTGTCATCGGCTCCTTCTTTTCCACCTGTGGGGCTGGGCTGCAGAGCCTCACAGGGGCTCCACGCCTGCTGCAGGCCATCTCCCGGGACGGCATAGTGCCCTTCCTGCAGGTCAGTGTGTGGAGGAGAACAACCCACCCTCAGTAGACCAGCCAGCTAGGCCCCTGCCTAGAGAGGCCACACAGTGAACCAGGGCCATGGCAAGCCTTGAACTGCCTCCTGGGTGCATGTGCTCTGCACTGCCCTAAGAAGAATGTGCTTTATATGGGATTTGGCCCATGGTCAGTGCCATCTCTTTGAGCATTGTCTGCTCTTAGGGGAAAAATAAATTGCCCTCCTTTGGCCCAGTGGTTGGTCAGGCATTCAGAGGCAGCCAAAGGGCAAGAAAAGGGTGGCTCTCTCCATGGTGCTTAAAAACAAAGATTTATGAAGCACACAGTCATGGCCGCTTGCTGACCTCCTGATAGCTCCTCTCCCATCTGTCTCAATGGAGCTTTTCCCTTTCAGCAGTCATTTGAACTTCATTGCCCTGGGGTACCAGTGTCAGGGTGGGGGATAGAGCAAAAGCCTGGTATTCCTGAGGCTTTCCCTAGAGAACAAAGATGCAGCACTGTCTCTCTACCTCCTCACTGGTTATAGCTTCCTGCCTCTTCTTCACTGGTTCTCAAGACTGGGGGAGCAAGATGAGAAGTCCCTAAGGTCTCAGTCCCCCATGATGGTTGCTCTGTTCCCAGGTCTTTGGCCACGGCAAAGCCAATGGAGAGCCCACCTGGGCCCTGCTGCTTACTGCCTGCATCTGCGAGATCGGCATCCTCATTGCATCCCTTGATGAGGTCGCCCCTATCCTCTCTATGTGCGTGCTGGCATCTTGCCCTCCCCGTTGGCTTAGTACCCCTCTCAACCTGGACCCCTCAGCTGTGACCCATCACAACACGCCCAAACACTTTAACAGCCCCAGGAATTTCCTAGTCATAGCTGCCCGTCCTTTGTTATATAAAGATTCATACCCACATGTATTGGGGTGTGTCATAAGGGGATTTGGCCTTTGAACCCCTCTGTAAGCACCAGAGCATGATTTGGCCACCTCTCCGATTTATTTTCCCCTCTCTTTCCTTATGTCTCTATGTCCATTTCTGCCTCCCCTTTGCATCTCTGTCTCTCCCGGGGCCTTTCTGTGTTCTAGGTTCTTCCTGATGTGCTACATGTTTGTAAACCTGGCCTGTGCAGTGCAGACACTGCTGAGGACACCCAACTGGAGGCCACGCTTTCGATATTACCACTGGTGAGTGGCCTGTCCCCCCCCCCCCACTGAACCATTCGCTCAACTCTGCCCCGATCCCCACCTCACCCTTGCCCATCCCTTCTGGGTCTAAGGATCCCAAACCTGAATGGGGCATCTCATTTTCTCTATTTGTTGCCAAGCTAGCATGAAAAATGTCCTGGAAAAGGTCTCCTTATAACCATAAACAATAATATAATACAATCATAAACATTGTCAGCTGTAAGGCCTCTCCTGTCTGTAATGCTCAGCATCTTACAGTATAGCACAGAGGTTAGAAGTCACCCTGACCTGAGTTCAGATAATGACTCTGCACTTCCTAGCTGTGAGATCTGGGGCTGATCGTGTAGCTTCTCTGAACCTCAGTTTCCTCAGCCGTGAAATGGTCATGATAGCTGCACCTACCTCACAGGGTTCTTGTAAGTGTTACAGTGCATGGGAGCTGCTCATTACACGGAGGCTGCAGGTTCTTTTTATCATTTTGCTTTTTGGCTCTTCATCCTCACAGTAGGCTCCTGGGGGCAGACAGGACAGGGATTATCACACTTCTATAAAAAGGAGACTGAGGCTCAAATGGGGGAAGGGACTGGCCCAAGGTCCCCCAGCAAAACTATGGCACCACTGGACTAGAACCAGGGCTGCTTAACTTCCATCTCAATGCTCCTGCTTTGTCGGTGGCCTCTTCCTGGCAGGTCCTGCTTCCAACTCCCCCAGAGACCCCGGCCTCAGAACCCGTCTGGCCAGGGCTGTCTGGCAGGGTCTAAGGCAAAGCAACAGGGCACTGTGGTGACTCAGGAGTTGGGCAGGGCATGAGGCGGTATCCCGTCTGTGGCTGCTCATCTATCCAGAAGGTCCCATGTCCCTGTGGTCCTCATGGAGACAATGGTGTGAGTTCCTTTAGACCTGTCCCATCTAACTCTTGCTGTCTGAGCCCTGCTCCAGGGACAGCCCTGCCAGGGCTCAAGGGCTGGTCTTCCTCCCAACACCCAGGACGCTCTCCTTCCTGGGCATGAGCCTGTGCCTGGCCCTCATGTTCATCTGCTCCTGGTATTACGCGCTGGTGGCCATGCTCATTGCTGGACTCATCTACAAGTACATTGAATACCGCGGGTAAGCGTGGGGAGCTGGGGCAGGGGGAGAGGCTGAGGGTGGTAGGGGGTGAGGAGGGAAAGGAGTGAGTGGAGTGGTGGGAGTGGAAGTGAGGCAGGGGGTGAGAGAGGATAGGGGTAGAGAAGAAGGAAAGGTGCTACAGTGCGAGATTGAGTGATGGGGGATGGGTAAGAGACCTTGAGAAGTGGACAAGAGGGGCAAGAGAATGGATTTAGAGGCGATTTTCCAAGGAAAATTAGTCAAGGCTTGACTGAATCAGGTGCACATCCTTTCTGAGCCTGAGATAGGTGGCTGTGCCCTGGGGCAGCCAGCTGGGCATGGACAGTTCTCCCTGCCACTCCCTGGCTTTCTGCCCTCGTGTGATCCCCCTTCCCGGCCCCCAGGGCAGAGAAGGAATGGGGCGATGGGATCCGAGGCCTGTCTCTCAGTGCTGCTCGCTATGCCCTCTTACGCCTGGAGGAAGGGCCCCCGCACACCAAGAACTGGAGGTAAGTGGTGAGGTGCACATGTGGGGGCTCAGGAGAGGGAGAGGAAGGGAGCAGGGGCCTGACTCATCCCACTTGCTTTATTTTGCTGAGTGGTACCATAAAAGCCCTTCCCCCCAAAACACCAAGGCTGAATTGAGTTATAGACATTTGTTCTCCAAAACTGCACTCACTGTGCCAGCCATCCATCCATCCATCCATCCATCCATCCATCCATCCATCCATCCATCCATTAATTCATCCATCCATCCATTCATTCCCTTATATGGTCAATTTATGAACGTATGCTATGTGCAAGTCCCCTTCCAGTCTCTGCGGTTGTAGTGAGCTCACAGTTCTGTGGAGAAGGCACACACACACACAGAGATAAACATTATATTGTGTAGCATTTGCTCTGGGAAAGGTGGACTCATTCACTTTGAGAGTTATGGGGGCTCTCAGGAATCTCTACATTAATGACAATTACTCCATTTTATTCACGTGAAAATGAGGGGTCAGAGAGGGTCTCAGAGGTCATGGAAGGCAGAACTGGAGCCAGAATCTTCACCTTCCGCCTGTCAGCCCAGGGCGTTTTGTAACTGACTGCTCCACATGCTGACCCCCTCATCCACCTCCCTAAGTTTCACTTTGCCAAGAGTAAGGCCTGGAACTCTGAACTATGACATCACTGGCTTGTCCTTGCCGATGTCTCCTAAACTAGGGCTTCCAGAGACTGGGGCTTTTCACTATTTGTCTGGGGATTCTCAAATGCTTAGCATAGAGTCTAGCCCTAAATAGGTGCTTAGAGAATGCTGTTAAATTGATGGAAGGCTGAATGAATAAGATGGCTACATGAATAAAGAAATGAGTGGATAAATAGATGGAAGCATGGATAAGTACACACATGTGTGTGAGGGTAGTTGGGTGAGTAGGTGGATGTGTGGATAACTGAGTGAATAAGCCATGCTAGGTAGATCAAGATGGCTATCAGTGGATGACTGAAGGACAAAATAGATGGGTTGAGTGGATAGATAGATGAGTGAGGTGGAGGGAGAAATGGATGCATGGGTGAGTGGATGGATACTTGGGGAGATGGTTGGATGGGCTGACATTCAAGGAAATGGATGGATGGATGTTAAGATGGGTGGATGGGAGATGTGGGTATAGGTGGGGGTTTTACAGAGGGTAGAGGATTAGGTAACCTGGTGATGGATGTATGGTGGGTGGATAGTTGGGCAGGGGATAGATGGATCATGGGACTCTGTTCCCTCTTAGGCCACAGCTGCTGGTGCTGGTACGTGTGGACCAAGACCAGAATGTGGTGCACCCCCAGCTGCTCTCGCTGACCTCCCAGCTCAAGGCAGGGAAAGGCCTGACCATTGTGGGCTCTGTCCTTGAGGGCACCTTTCTGGACAACCATCCCCAGGCCCAGCGGGCAGAGGAGGTGAGCAGAAGCCCTGGGGGGGTGGGGGAAGGCCAGGACACACAGGGAGGCAGTCTTTACCTCTTTTTCTTTCCTTCCTTACTACCTTTGGAGTCCAAGGAGGCTCAGACTTTTCTTTCCTCTTCCTTGGAAGAGGAGCCTAAGGGCCCAGGGAGTGAGGACCTTAGAATCTGATTTACAGAACACCAAACCATCAGCGCCAGAAGGGCCCATTTTATGGGTAAAGAAATTGAGACTTAAAGAAGTCAGACCACTTGTCTAAGGACAGAAAACCAAGATTCATATTAGAACTCCTTGACTCCTACTCCAGACTTTTTCTTGCCAAAGTATAAATCTTTCAAAGTGCTTAACATCGCTGGACTTTTTCAGTCCCTACATTGTGTGGAGTCAGCAGGGTCAGTATCCACATTTGGCACAGGAAGAAACTGAGGCCCAGAGAGAGAAAGCAGCTTGCTGAAAGTCACAAAGCTAGCGGAAGCATAGTCAGGATTTGAACCTGGGACCCTGGCTGCCCCATGTCACCTGCTCAGAGTGGCATACAGAGCCAGTATGGGCTGGGATGGCCAGCATCTACATTGGGCACATTAAGAGGTGCTTGTAACCTGGTGGGTAGTAGAGGAAGTATGTTCTGGCTGCGATTCAGGACTTTCTCCCCCAGGGCTGTGGCTAGGAGTGGAGAGAGAAAAAGGGGCCCTGGGGGAGGCGAGGTGAGGCAGGGGAGGGGCACCCTTAATAGCTTGTGACAGTTGCTGTTTCTGCCTCACTGGGCCGTTAACACCAATCTGTCAGGGCCCAGAACTGGAGGCCTCGACTAGTCCATTCGATTCAACACACTGTGGCTGAGAATGTGCCACATACAAGGCATTGGGCTGGGCATGGGGGGAGTTGGAGATATTTAAGACCAAGTTTCAGCCCTCAAGGTGCTCACAGGCTGGTGGGTGGATAGAACACACACAGAAGGCTCTCACATTCATTGATGTTGATAAGTGCTGTTAGAGTTAATAACATCAGAGTAATACGGTGTGTTGGGTGTTTACAATATGGCAGGCAGTATACTGAGTCCTTGCATCATGACTTGTAATTCTCCCTCTTCCTAAATTAGGTAGCTGTCACCACCCCACTTGACAGATAAGAAAAACCGAGACTCAGGGAGGTTATGTGATGTGCCTGAAGTCACACAGCCAGGAAGAGGTAGAAATAGGAATTGGACTCTATCCATTTGACCTCAGGGTAGTGGTTAGGAGTGTGGGGGCTGGAGTCAGACTCCTTGGACTTGAATCTCACAATAACATTAGCTGTGTGTCCCTAAGCAAGTCTTAATTTTTCCAAGCCTCAATATCCTCATCTACAAAATAGGAGTAATAAGAACACTTTCCTCATAGTGCAGATTAAAAGTGCATTTAAGATGCTTATCCAGCTGGCCCATTTGCTCACTTGGGAGAGGGTGGCGCTGATAACACCAAGGTCAAGGATTTCAGTCCCCTGCCAGCCAGCCGCCAAAACAAACAAACAAATACATAAATTAAATACTTATCATTATGCTACTTTCAACAATAATTAAAACAAATTGGCCATGCAGAGAAGCCCAGTTTAATTCTGTTGTGGGTGGGGAGGTGGTATCTGAAGAAGGCGACATTTGAGTTGGGCCAGGCAGGATGTAATGTACAACTGGGAGAGGGGTGCATCAGGGTGGTGATGGAAAGCCAGGGGGACCAGGTGAGCAGCAGCAGAGTGCTGGGAAGTGTGGGGTCAGATCATGGAGAACCTCGATTGATCAACGGAGAGTGGGGACCAGAGATGATGGGAGCCACGCACAAGGCTGGTGCCAGAGTCTGACATGATCAGAGCTGAGCTTCAGGAAGACTGGGATGGATCGAGGGGAGAGACAGGAGGTGGGGGCTGCAAGGGGCCCAACCAGGGCTGGGGAGGCCTGAGGCTGGCCCTTGTCTGAACCCCCTGCCCTTTCAGTCTATCCGGCGCCTAATGGAGGCAGAGAAGGTGAAGGGCTTCTGCCAGGTGGTGATCTCCTCCAACCTTCGTGATGGTGTGTCCCACCTGATTCAGTCTGGGGGCCTCGGGGGCCTGCAGCACAACACTGTGCTTGTCGGCTGGCCCCGCAACTGGCGGCAGAAGGAAGATCACCAGACATGGAGGAACTTCATTGGTAATGCTGTGGTGGGCCAGGGGCAGTGGAAGGGTGGGAGTGGGGTTCTGCTTCTTTGGGCCTGAGGGGTTCCAAGAACAGCATGACTAGTGTGGGTTCAGTGTATGCATGTGATGGCAGTCAAAGCTGGCCGTGCACCAGCTGCTGTGCTAGGCACTGAGCACCCAGCTGTGAATGAGACAGTCTTGGCTCCTGCGGGGCTCACAGGCCCTGGGAGGGAGACAGTGCCGGGCAGTGCGAAACGCTATAGCTTTGAAGTCAGAGGCTGGGATCTACATCTCGGCTCTGGTCCTTCCTAGCTGTGTGATCATGCACAAGTGACTCACCCTCTCTGAGCATTAGATTCCTTAGTAACAGTTGGTAATAGTTATATTATAACTAAAATTTATAATGTTCATTCTGTGTGCCAGACAAGTTGACACTTTCTTTAATGATCTCTATGCGGGCTAGGCATTGTTGTCTCCATTTTGTTGGTATGAAACTGAGGCATAGAGAGATTAAGGAGTTTGCTTCAGGTCACACAGCTGGGAACCCAGGGTTTGAACCAGCCCAGAGGCTGCACTGGTCTCCAAGCTAATCTGTCTCCTTTATAGGTAGATCATGGTTATAAGGTGTTGGAAAGGTTCAGTGAGATTGTGCATGGTGGGTTCTTATTCATCAGAAAGAACAGGTGGTGTTATTACCATTTGACTAGTGGGGAAACAGATCCAGGGAGGTTGAGGGGATTTTCCAGATCCAAATGGCAAATAAGTGATGAGGCCCAGGTAGATGCTGGTTTTCTGACTACTCAGCAAAGGCCATGTGGCATGGGGTAGGATAATGGGTGCTGGGAGCCCCTGTGGCTGCTACTGTTGGGTGCTGGGAGGACTAGAGTCACCGTTTCCCCCTCCGTCCCTCTCTTCGGCCTCCTCCAGAGCTGGTCCGGGAAACCACAGCTGGCCACCTGGCCCTGCTGGTCACCAAGAATGTCTCCATGTTTCCTGGGAACCCCGAGCGCTTCTCGGAGGGCAGCATCGATGTCTGGTGGATTGTGCATGATGGGGGCATGCTCATGCTGCTGCCCTTCCTGCTGCGGCACCACAAGGTGAGTGTGTGCATGAGCCTGTGCGTGTGTTCATTTGCATGCATATGTGCACACCTGTGGGCAAGGCTTGTAGGCTCTGGCCAGGGCCAGCCTCCATGTCTTTCCTCCCTGTGAGCTCCTGGGAAAGGGATCTGATAACCTCCCTCATTCTGATATGTTAGGAACTGATCGTGTCTCCCCTTGCAGGTGCATTGCTGTAAAGGAGAGCAGTGCCTAACCCAAGCGACACTTTAGTGGGGAAACCTGAGACCTGAGCAGGGGAGTTTTTGTAGGGAGTAGCCCTTGAGACAGAGGATTTCAGGTCTGCATGTTTATGTGAGGAGTGGGTGAGAAGTGTGAGGGGGCAGGGCCCCCTGTATCTCCTCATGGCATCTAGGCTGGACCTTTCTGGATCCCCTTCACCCCTTGCAGGTCTGGCGGAAGTGCAAGATGCGTATCTTCACTGTGGCCCAGATGGACGACAATAGCATCCAGATGAAGAAGGACCTGACCACATTTCTGTACCATTTACGTATCACTGCAGAGGTTGAGGTGGTGGAGATGGTAAGTCCCCAGGAGCCACCCCTGAAGTTCCAGAGTCCCACCTGGACCTCTTTCCTCTTGGCCCCAGCACCAAATAGGGCAGCCCCAACACCCATCAGTTTATGATACTGGATCCCTTCCCCCTTATCCACCTCTTAGCCTCTCATGTATTCACCCAAGAGTTCACCCATCTAGCCCTCTCTTCTTTATACTAGCCATGTCTAATAGTGCTCATTACATGCCAGGCACTGTTCATGCATGTTATATATATATATATATATATAACTCTCACAACAACCAATGGGATAGATACAATTATCAGCAGTTCCATTTTACAGTTTAGGAAGTTGAGGCACAGAAAATTCAAGTAATTTGTCCAACAACACACAGTAAGTGGCAGAGCCAGGATTCAAACCCAGGCAGGCTGGCTCTAGAGTCTGTGCCCCTGGTGATTACACTTTCTGGCCTTTTGTCCACTCATCCCCTCACTTTATTTGTGCATCCCCCATCCCTCTGTGTATTCATTAATCTATCCATGTATTCATTCACTCACTCACCCCTCCATTCATCCATGGATATATTCATTCATCCCTTAGTTCCATATTTTACTTCTTCCCCTTTTCCATTCACCCAGATAATTAATTAATCTAGTCATTCATTAGTTCATCCATTCATGTGCCTGGTCTGTGCCGGGCTGAGGAGGGAATGAGCTGCCTGCCTTCCAGAAACATTGCCTTCTCTGCTCCATTCTTGCTTCCACAACCTTTGATCATATTAGGTCATTGGATAGGGAAGCCCTAGGCTGGCAGAGGGAAAGGGGCCTGCCTCCCTTCCTTTGGCCTTGCACGTGAGCTCAGAGCTTATGCTTTCCTCCCTTGCCCCTCTCATCCCACCCCCTCCCCTGCCTGCCCACAGCATGAGAGCGACATCTCGGCTTACACCTATGAGAAGACTTTGGTGATGGAGCAGCGTTCCCAGATCCTCAAACAGATGCATTTAACCAAGAATGAGAGGGAGCGGGAGGTGAGAGTGCCCTGGCTGGGCTCTGAGAGCCTCAAGCTGTTGCCAACTCTGAGTCTGCTCAGGTTTAGGATGGCCCAGGTTGGCACTGCTACCTTTACCCTTATCATCCTTATTATCCCTAACCACACCTCTTGACACTGGGCTCTCCAGCAGTGGGAGTACACACTTCAGCTGTACCTGCCAAGCCTTCCAACCAGGAGGAAGAGTGCCCTTGGCATGGGTGACAGATCTTCTCTCTGCGTGTGACTTCTGGGGCCCGAGGGGAAATAGTGGATGCTAAATGTGCATGAATAATGAGTCCTCAGGGGCGTGGGCTGCTAGTGTGGGGGACAAGATTTCATGCAATAGATTCTCAGGGATTGGATAACAGATGGATATTTAGGGGTGAGTGGTAGTTAGGGGCAAATCTCCTTCGGTGTGATTGATGGGTTCTCAAGGGTAACGATGAGCCTCCCACAATGTATGGGTGTAACATCTCCCAGGTGTGGGTAATGTGGGACCACTGGTCCCCTGAAGTATGGATGAAAGACCCACCACAGGGATGGGAACCCTTGGGGAAATGAGGACAGAAGAACTCCTGGAGGTGGGTGATAGGTTGCGTGCAGAATGGGTGGCAGATTTTATAGGTGAGAGTGACAGACCACGGGTTGTGAGTCTCCCAGGTGTGGATAATACATTTCTTAGATTGAGGTTGGTGGATCCTCAGGGAATGAGTGATGGGTACCCTCTGAGCTGGAAAGGACGGACCCTGCAAGGATGGGGGTGTTATCCAGGGGCGATAGGAAAAATGGTAAGAAATGGCATGTGCACCAAACAATCAGAACTGACATTGTACAGTACTGCCGGGATAATAGAGCCTAGCTGTGCCAGGTGTTAACCTTTTGGTTGCTGGATGGTTGGGAGGTTTGGGGTTCTGAAGAGAAGCTATGGTGGCCAGGTCAGTGGTGCAGTAACTATTTGGTCTTGAAGCATTGCAATATTTTAACAACTGGTATAGTTCCAGAAAGTGCAAGTCCTGACTGAACATTAGCTCTGGTGGTATCTCTTTGTAGGGCATGGGTGGTGATTCCCAGCACAGCTGGCACCAACCTGTGTCACTCCCCAGATCCAGAGTATCACAGATGAGTCCCGAGGCTCAATCCGGAGAAAGAATCCAGCCAACACTCGGCTCCGCCTCAATGTCCCTGAAGAGACACCTGGTGACAGTGAGGAGAAGCCAGAAGAGGAGGTGTGCAGCTGGGGTGGTTTGGCCCCAGCCAGTGGGAGCAGAACTTTTGTCCTCCAAAGGAGTCACCTGCTGTCTCTCCATTCATCCCTCAGGTGCAGCTGATCCATGACCAGAGTGCTCCCAGCTGCCCCAGCAGCTCGCCATCCCCAGGGGAAGAGCCTGAGGGGGAGGGGGAGACAGACCCCGAGAAGGTGCATCTCACCTGGACCAAGGACAAGTCGGTAGCAGAGAAGAATAAGGGTCCCAGTCCCGTCTCCTCTGAGGGCATCAAGGACTTCTTCAGCATGAAGCCGTACGGGCCTGAAAGATAAAAGCTGGGGGCTAGGGGTTGGGGGCTGGGGTGACTCTAAAGGGTCTTGCTCCCCATGGCAGAGCAAATGAGCACAAGGGGTTCTGGTTTGGCAGTCTGAAGACCCAGCCCAGACATTGCCTTGGCTTCTCCATCTGAAGACTTAGGGGGTTAGGCCTGATTGCTAAGAGTCAGAACTCCCAGGTGCAGGCAGTAGAAAGGTGAAAGGTGCGGGGGCTGGGAGAGGAGGACCAGTATTCACTCAGGGCAGATGACGGTGGCTCAATCCCACAGCCTCTTCCTCTTTTTCTGACCCCTCTCTTTTTCTTTCTCTCTTTGCTTCTCTTGTGTTTCCTGAAGGGAGTGGGAGAACTTGTAAGTGCTTCAGCATTTTTTCATTCTCTCCTAGGTTGGCCAGGGTTCCCACTCTCCTCATTCTATCATGAACCCCTAACTGGTGCCTCTGACCTTTGGGGTCTCTGAATAGCCCAGCTTGGAGAGGTCTGGGACTGGTGGTCACTGGCTTGCAAGGACCAGGCCCCAGCAGCCCAGTTTGGGCTGGGAGGGCGACTAGATACAACCCATCCCTCCCCCAAGCTCACGCGCTCTCCTCCCCTCCTTCCTCTCCTAGGAATCAGTCCAACGTGCGGCGCATGCACACGGCAGTGAGGCTGAACGAGGTCATTGTGAAGAAATCCCGGGATGCCAAGCTTGTTTTACTCAACATGCCGGGGCCTCCCCGCAATCGCAACGGCGACGAAAACTGTATCCTGGACTTAAAATTGGGGGGAAGAGGGAGGTGGATGTAAGGGAGCTTGGGTCCTAGACCTGGGATGGAAGAGCCGAGGCGGTCCTGCTTCGGGATCAGCACCTCGGACAGAGACGCGGGCGCAAGCGTTCCTGGCAGCCGAGTGCGGCTCCAATTCCGCCGGGAGGGACTGGGATCCGCTCTTTCTCCTTGACCGGCTCAGACATGGAGTTCCTCGAGGTCCTCACAGAGCACCTGGACCGGGTGATGCTGGTCCGCGGCGGCGGCCGCGAGGTCATCACCATCTACTCCTGAGAGCCAGGACCTGCCCCCCGGGCCCGAGCGCGCCCGGCCCGCGGCCCCAGAGCCCTCGCCGCGCCCCCCGCCGCTGTTACCGTTTACATACAGACCCTGTGCCCGTGCCCTGGACCCTTTCCCCGCTGCCTGAGGCCCGGAGACCACACCCGTCGGGGCTGACGGAGAGGGCGTCCCCCGCGCGGAGACCAGAGCCCCGAGCGCCCCGCGTTGGTCCATCGGTCTGCGCTGCCCTTTTTCTAAGCCCGGCCTCGCCCCGCCGGAGGAGACGCTGCAATAAAGGTGGAAAGGAGAGGAGAGAGGGCCTTGAGGGCCCCCAGGCAGTCTGCGCGCCCCCCCCCGTTCCCGCGCCCGCCGCTGTCCTCGCTCGGCGCTGCTCCGGGGCTGCTGCTCGGCTCCCGGCCGCCCGGAGGCGCGCGGGGAGGGAAGGCTGCGCTCGCCGACTCCGCCGCCCCTTCTCGCCGAGCCGCGGGGCGCTGGCCGGCCGAGCCTATATACATAGTGTACAGGAGACATCGCGTGTATTTTTAAAGTCCCCATATTTATGTAACTAGAAGCGCAACGGACTTCTCGCCACTGTGGAGCTCTTCCGCTGGGGGCGCCCGGGGGGCCCGGCGGCCTCGGAAAGCTGGGTTTTCCTTGAAGTCCGAGAGTTTGAGAACCAAAGTACTTTAGGCCCAGGCGGGGATCGTGGCCCTTGGTCCCTCGACACCGCCGCCCCACTCACGTCTCCTCGCCCTTTCCACGCGCCCTTGGCTTTCCACCCTATTCTCCAGTTCTTTCCGGAGAGGTAGATACGTGTCCAACTTTTTTTGGATTCTCCTCCCAGCGGTTGTGAGCTTCCACTGCGGCTGCAGTGACCCGCGCGCAACCTCTTCTCATCGGCTCTTATGCAAGTTGGGGCCAGGATAGAGGAGGGGCGCTGCTCAAGGGGGACACACCAAGAGAGGCCCGCGCCCCACCGAGGAAGCCCCGCCCCGGTGCCTTCGCTGGGGAGCAGGCGTCTCTCCTCAGTCGGCTTGTCGCCTGCTCCCCCTATTCCGTGGCTCCTCGCCAAAGACTGAAATCGTGGAGCTGGGGGGCGCACCTCCCCTATCTGGGACAGGTGAGGGAGGGAGGGAGCGATTCTGGCTTCAGGGCCGGACCCACTGGGAGACCCCAGCGCCGCCCCTGATATTCCCTGCCCTGTCGCCATGCGGCAGCTCAGGCCTCGGGGACCCTGCTTTCTCCGTGTTCTGGCGCCCAGCTTCGCTGCCTAGCAGCGGCCTCTAGCTCGGTCTCGCAGGTACTTGGGCCTAGGGGAGGGCTGGCGTCCCCACGCGCTTTGTTCTTAGCCTCTCTGCACCCTCCTCTAACTAGGACCCAAGGCCTTTGGCTTCCCCAACTCCAGTCCTTGGCGCTTCCGCTCCATCAGCCTGGCCGGAGGCGCCCTCTGTCCTTAGAGAAGGCGTTGGCTGGGTTCCCCTCCCCCAGGGCACGTTACTAAGGTGGACAGGCACTGCATGCTCGTTCCAGCGCCCTCTGGGCCTAGGTACAGTACCTTCAGCCCCGGGGCCCTTACCTGCGCACTTAGTTAGACATCCTGCCCATCTCCCAGGGTTGGAACCACTGGGTACTCCTGACCTCACCACCTCCTTTCCTTTGAGCCCAAGGCAGAGAGCTGGAGCTGGTGCCATCTAGACAGGGTCAGCTGTAGCTGGAGGTAGGTAGGTTTGGAGGTCTGCCCTGCCGGTTAGGCCAAAGCCCCTCTGAGATTTGATCAGGGGACTAGATAGGTTCTTCCAGGTACCAATCAGAAAGTTGGAGGCTTAAGACTCCAGCAACCTGCATCCTTCAAAGGACCTCCCTCCCTCAGTTGGGTCCCACCTTCAGGGGACCTTAGCATTCTGGGGCTGTATCAACACCAATTAGGGAACCAAAGTTGCACTATCTGGGCCGAGACTGTCTGGTTGGCAAGAGCAAAGTTTCCGTTGATGAAAAACATCCCACAACAAAAACCCAAGTTTTCTGTGCTATGTGTGCAATATTTGTTATGAATGTTACGTCATTCATCGAATTCTTTATAATCACTGTAGGTAGATGTTTCATGTCCATTCAAGTGACTTTTATTCTGAGTGCAATATTTCAATAGCCTTGTAGTGATAACTAGCGTTGCTTTTGTTTTAGACGATCTATGTGCAAGGCAATGCAATGAAGTTGAAAACCTTGTAAATAGGAGAGGTTGCAAACCAAATCAAGAGTATTTATTACTATTATTATTACTAGGCCTGCCTTTAATTTTCAGTGTTTCAGTATTCCGCATCCTGCCTCAGTATTGATCTTGTGTTCTTTGTGCCAATATGAAAAGGAGAGGGTTGGTTCTTTCCTTTATTGTTGAATGCTCCCATTTAATGCTTTATGGCTTTTACTGTATTAATTTTTTAGACTCACATCTGCACAAAATGCAATAAAAATAATTTTATTATACCCTTCATGACCTGAAGTATGCTGTCTGAACACTCCAGGGGGCCCTCCAGGAGGACCCCACACTGAATCAGAAATACTGACCTTCACTGACAGATGGGCTGATGCTCCAGGTGTGGCTGTCTCCTGTGTGTACTGCCAGCTCTGGAGCCGTCCTGGATAGCACTGCACTAATATCCTCTAAGAGACAGGCAGGTACTTATTAGGTGTCAGGCTGCACTGGCATTCCCTAGGAGGCAGTGGACACTTACTGGGGGAGGCTCAGTGCTGCTGGCACTTTGGTCCCTAACCCACTGGAGGCTTTGTGCCACTCAGTTTGCCACACCCAACTGTTCATTAAATGCTCTTTGAGGCTCCTTCAGGTTCTGTGTCCATGGATTCTGCCAACTCCCTGCACATTAGGTAGTCGAGAAGGTAGCAACTGAGACAAAATTTAAACAGGAGTGTGCCTTCCCTCCACCCCTGGCTGTCAGGCAGAAATGGCCTCCCCAGCCCTGTCTTCCTTTCCTACAATCAGAAGTCAAACCTGTGAACACATTGAACGTCTACCCGAAGCAGGATGTTGCACACAGCATTGCAATTAGCCAGGAGGCTTTTGCTCTGAATTGTTATTAGAGTTTCTAACTAGGTGAGCTGCATATAGAGAAGGTAGGGTTAAAAGAAGCTTTGAGGCCTGACCAAAGGTGGAGGACAAGAGGGGGCATACCTGAGTCCTTAAGTCAGGGACCCTCACCTTGGGATCCCACAAAGAGGTGCTGTAGATATTCACACCCAAGAAAGATGAACAAAGCTTTTACTTTTTTATTTTAATTAAAAAGTAATCATTATTAACAACACAAGAGTTCCAAAGAGGAAAAACAAAACAAAACAAAAAAACCCCCACTATATAACACAAACAGGTCAGAACATATAACGCTGCCATTTGGGGACCTTGAGTTTTGAAACCGTTGTTTGCTCAGCCATGGGCAGGGGACTCAGCTGAGGTTACCGCTCTCCCTGGCTCCTGCCAGAGGCCCTTGAGACTGTGATCCACAGAGCTTTAATGAGCATAATCTCTAGGGAAAGGGCAGCTTCCTGTGGCTCCATTTAGAGCGACAGCTCAGAGCCCTTTCTCTAACAATTTCACTCTGGCTTAAAAGTTACAAATAGCCACCTGTCTCAAGAACATGTCCAGCTACCGAAAGTCTGACATCAAAATGGTCCCTACCTCCCACTGCTCAGAAAACAGAAAAAGAGTCTGGATGAAAACAAGAGCCCGGGTTTTTGAGCCAAGAGCTCAAAACAAATCACTGAATAAATGGGTGTTCGTGGCCAGTGTCTCAGAACCAATTCTGTGGAACTGCCACTGGAGAGGGTGATGATGACAGAAATGGTAAGGGGGAAGAGTGGGGGTGCCCAGATTCACAGTTTGTGTTAAACTGCTGCTGACTGGAGCTGTTCAGTCCATTGGAGATCCTCTAATGAAATAACAAAAAAGAAAAACCATCCTGGCTCAGACAGAAAAGTTCCTTCTTCTGTGGCTGCCACGGCCATTCTTCAACAATCCAGAGACGCCGATTTCTGAATCCTTAAGCAGATCCTCCATACACACAGGATGGGGGCATGATGACATTGTGCCTGCCAAGCCCAGTCTGCTCCTCTGCAACCCAAGGCAAGAGCTGTAGGCAGGAGATCGAGCTCTGGTTGACGTGTGTGATGCTGGAAGCCTTGGTAGGCTCAAAACAAAAGAAGGTGGTGTCTACTGACATGACAAATATCATTCCAAACACAGCCAGTTGGGGATTGGCTTCTTCCTTTCCTCCCCCGAATCCAGCAGACAGAGGGACCAGAGAAACTCCATCAAATATAAACTGAGCCCAGATACCTATACAGCCCAAGTGACCCCAGATATATTTATTTTCTACAAAAGAACCAAAAAACGAAAACAGAAAAGGTACACCTTCAAATGCAATATAAACTCTGACTCCGTAAGGAATAATCAACACAGCCTTGGGCAGAAGAGAGAGCAGGTGGTAGAAACTTATGACATTTGATGTAGACCTGGAGAGCACAAAGAACATCCTCCAAACAATTCTATTTAGAACGCAATAAATGGGAGGAGGCCAGGGGATGAGGGGACTGGGAGCAGATGAACAACTTAGCCTCAGTAATGCCTCTGATAAGATCCCATGGGGGCCTGAGGCCGTCCCACCTGTGCTGTGGTCTGGCTAACCAGGTGGGAGAGAGCAGGGCCACTCTGGATCAGAGTGTCCAGAGCCTTCTGTACACTTGGATTGTCAAAGTTGATACCTGTGGAAGACACAGGCCTCTGGCTAGCTATGTTGCTAGCAGGTGCCAGGCGACTGGAAGACTGGCCAAAGAGGCCTTGGGAAGGAGCCCCAGGCCTGGGGCCCATGTTCCGAGCAGATCCTGCCTGTCCCAGAATGTTTGGAGGTTGACTGCCAGAGGCCTGTGATCTTTGCTGAGGCTGGCTGTTCGCTGCTGTGGAAAAACTCTGGTTCTGGGTGCTTCCGGCAGCAACTGAAGGGGATGCAGAGCTACTATTGGCCGCAACCGTGCCACTATTGAAGAGGCTGAGGATTTTGGCCTGAAGCTCTTGCTGGGAGGTGGGGGGTGCAGCTGGAGTGGGTGTAGCAGAAGGGAGCACTTGGCCACTCTGGAGTGGTTGGGAGCTTGGCTGTGTCTTCAGCGAGGCACCCGAGGTCGCCCCGAGTGGTTGGCGGGAAATCGGGCCTGGAAGACAGAAGAGGGAGGTATCTGGTTCAAAGTACCCCCCAAGGGCAGGAGGCCTAAGAGCCAAGGGAAGAACAACAATCACTGAGTCACATCAATCACATGGTATACAGACAATAACATCAATTTCCCAAAGGGGCCACTTCATGATATAGGCTGTGAAAACAGCCTAGTTCCCCCAGAGAACTGCTTAAAAAAAGAGTGGGGGGAGGCATCCATCTTGGTTCCCAGGGAGCTGGCAATACTAGCTCACCCATCACATTAACTACAGGGATCAGAGGTCAGTGCCCAAATCTTAAGTTATCGTTACCATTATATCAACATGGATGGCCCACAGGAGAACCCAAGGGATGGGCTCATTTCCCTTACCCACCCCAAAGAGCCCTGGGCCTGTCACCCTCCCAACAGAGCCTGGGGATTAAAGAAATGCAGAGTCAGAACTTCACCTCGGCCCTGCCACGTAGCTCACCAGGCAGAGAGTCGGTGCTGCTCCTCATAAGCCGCTCCTTCCGCTCTCGCAGGTAGTTGATAATCTTGTCAGTCTCTTCGGCAGTGAGGTACCTGTTGTCTGCCAACAGGTCGATGAGGCTCTGGATGGCGGGAGGGTGCCCCCCACGCGCCCCCTCCTCAGGGCCTCCTCGCTCTCTCTCCTGTAGGATGGCTTCATCGGCCATCTTGGCGGCCTGTCTGGCAATCTCTTCACGTTCCTTCTCCCGGCACTCGTTCTTGTAGCGCTCATAATTTCTGGCCACCAGCACCATGGCATCTGCCTGGGGCATGTTGCGATGCTCTGCAGGAGAAAATGACATGAGTTATTTTCTCCCATGACAAATTTTAGTGCCCACCTGCTGCACTCCACCAAACCTTTCCCAACCTCAAACCAGCAAGGAAACCATTTTGGTGACAAAAAGCCTTGAGATTGGGAGTGGGGTAGGGTGGGAAAGAAGATGAAGGTCAGGAAGAGAGGTAAATAGATAACTTTGGTGGGGAACCTGCACCTTTGTACAGAGCTGGTTCTTTGCGGGGAATTCCTAGATCACAGACTTCTGGTAAAAACCAAAGAAACATGACAGCCTCCCAGAGATTCCAACAGACCATGTGGGGAATAACCACAGGAGGCAGACCCAACAGTCTCTAGGCCAGCAGCAGGAGGTGAAAAAGCCCCTCTGTAAAGCTTGGCTCTCCACTGTGCTCCTCAGGACAGAGCTGGCCTACTGTTTTTGAATTCATCAGTTCAAAAGTCATGGATTAAGATCAAATTGTGACCCTAACTAACCTCCTTTCCTTACAATATGGGCAATATGTTTTACAGAGTGTTGAGAAGACTTCTCAGAACCTTATATAATTGTCCTTACACACTGTGAGGACTATTCCTCAGAAAGACAAATGACCCACTAGTGATTTTTATATATTCTATGATTTTAGATGTAACCAGTCACGCAAAGAGATCCTGAGTATGGTGTGAAAAGGAAAAGTCTGTGCTGTAAGGGCAACGAGCAGGGCATCATTTGGCTGAGTCTCAACACTCTGGGCTCAAAGTACTAAAAGCTACTTCAGGAAGGACTTGAAGGAATCTACCCTGGGCCTCGAAAGGGTCAGGGCCTCTTTCCTGTTCTCGCAGTCTGCTCACTTCTCCAGTGCTCTTACAAAGAATATCCCAACAGCCTGTTATATTCTCTGTCCCCCATTAGGAAGGTGGGTGATATGCTACACTATCACATTCAGTGTAGTATGCACTAGCAGTGTGCTGGAGTCAGATCTCTCTGGTGAGAACTAGTGTGCAATTCTTTCTAACCCTACCTTCTGTGACTTCATGTTGGTGGCTTGAAATGGCACATGGTAGAATATTTACACAATGGAAATCAGCAAATTTACAAATCTCTCTCCTTACTGCAGAAATGGTTGTTAAACATTTGCCGACACTCCAATGTATATACCTAATGGCCAAGTACAGTGTTATAGATAGCAAGCCCAGAACGGTACATGCCGAGAGAATATCAGACAAATAAATATGACTTTGCAAGTCTCCTCCAGTGTACTTAGAGAAGGGCGCTACCATATTTGAGCCAAGAAACATGAATCATTTACCCAAATCCTACTTCTTATGAGTAAGGCATAAACAAATTAATGGACTAGTGATTACCTCTGGGATTTTGACCCACTTGGGCCTCCATACCTTGTGGGGTTCCAAACATAATGTTGACTGTACAGGAGCGGTGAATCTGGTGTTGCTGGGTGATGACAATAGCAAAAGGAGATCCTCCTCTGCTAACATCCTCCAAGGCTTGTGATAGCGACACCTCTGTGTTGAGGAAAATCAAGTCCACTACCATGCCCAGGTCTCGCACCTTCCGCCCCACAGATTCAGCATAATCTCTGTAAAAAATAAACAGGATCCAGGTGAGCACTCCCTGACCAACTCCAAATGTACACGCTTGTGCCTCAGCTAGCTGCATGTGCTGCTATGGAGAACTCAAATCCTACACCACTCCCAGCTCCCTCTTCGGGCTCCAAGGACCTAGACCAATTCCCTTTCTTTATATCAGTTCAGAACAGTTGAACTTGCCGGAGGTCACACTAAAAGTTGCAGACAGCACAGTGTGTGATATCCAAGTCCTTCTCTTAATTCTCTAACCCAATGGCCCTTCTTTAACACCATCCTGCTGTCTAAAACTTGTGGCACTTATTTTTGGGAAGGCTGCATAACACAGTGGGAAAAGCATGGGCTTTTAATGCTAGAAAAATGGGTTTGGGTCCAGCCCTAACATTTATTTGCAAAGTTGTGAAGCTTTAAGCAAAAGTCCCTTTACCTCTTACAAATCTCAGTTTCTTTACCAGTTCATATGTCATTTCCTTGACCTTCCCTCCAATCTAAATTAGATCTGATATTCTCTTCTCATAGGACTCATCACCTATACATTTACTTTTGTCATCTGCCCAACTAAGGTATAAGCTCTGCAAGAGGAAAGAGCTGTGTGTGTTTGCTTATTAATATCCCCAGTCGCTAGCATATGCCATACATACAAAAAAACTGCTGAATGACTACACATGTAATATGATTACTGTGAGGACTAAAAATAATTTATGTGAAGCCCCAAGCGTGTAGTAGTACAAAGTAGGTGCTCAGAAAATGATAGCTATTATCATGTGTTCACAAAAAGCTCTCTACAGTTAAGGCAATGCCCTTGTCTATCTCTGGACAAGACAGCCCAAAGCCTGTGAATTCTGCCTGCTGCCTGGTGTCTCAACACCTATTTCCCTAGTCACTGCCTTAAAATTAGCTCTTTAACCCCAAACTGCTAGAAAATACATGAAGTTGTTTAATAACCACCTGGGGAAAGGAACATAGCTACTGACAAGCCTGTAAGCTGCTACACTCTCTTCTGCTTCTCTGCTATACCTCTTCAAGGAGAGAATGTAAAACAGAGGTGGAGTAAAATGGTTCTGTGAACTCCGGCTTGGCTAACATGGTTGTCTAACAGTTCTGCAAGGCCATGGCACTTCACAAAGAAGGCTTGGTTCTTGGCTGACAAATGCAGGTACATGTGCCTCCCAAAGTATTAGGGATTTGGGTTGTCCTATGAAGAGGGCATCTATTGCTTTGCTTGATCACCATCTACTCCCTCTCCCACTCTCAGTCTGCGTGGTTCCACAAGGCTAATCCCACCTCTAGCTCTAGCGATGGGCATATGATGTAGTACTGGCCAATCAGAGCATTCCCACCCCCGGTCAAAGTGAGAAGTTCAGGGATGGGAAAGTAAGCCAGGTCAGTCCAATGAGAAACAATTCCAGGACTTTAGGTAGAAGCACTGGGAAAGAGAAGCTCTCTTTCCACTGCGTTTGCTAAGCTAAGAAGACACATGTCTGGGGCCAGTGCCACTCTGTCTTTCCAAGTAGAAAACCTGTCTGAGAATGAAGGCAACACTAAGGAAAGCAGTTCTGAATGACCAATACAGAGACATGATGACATGGTTTGACCCTGAATGTGGCCAAGCCTGAACTTCCCAGTTAAGCAAACTAAAAATATCCCTTTTGGGCTTAAGCCAGTTTGAATTGTGTTTTCTGTTGCCTACAAATGAAAGAACTCTGGCTAACAAAGCATAGCAAATGCCAGGATACACAGCCCAACTTCAGTGTGTAGAGCTGCCAAGCAGGGGCCTGATTTTCTCTTCTGACCCTTCTCCTTACTGGGAAGAAATATTCAAAGGGTTCTTACTTAGTCTGCTTGTTGACTACAATCACAGAACAATCGACAGGCCTCTCAGCATCAAAGCGTCTCTGGATTTCCTCAAAATATTGACGATACAGCTCTTCTCTACGCCGTTCCTCACGTTTCAAACGCTCTGCAAGATACCACCAGGGGAAACTGAAGTAAGGGCTGTGCCTTTCTTTTTGGCAGCTGACTAGTTCATGGATCTGAACCCATGACCTTGGTGTTACAAGGATTACAAGAATGCACTCTAACCATCTGAGCTAACTGGCCAGCCCAACCGTGCCTTTCTGTAAAAACAAGTTACAGACTTTATTTTGAATCCTGAACTACTTGTAGGCAAAGGTCATAACACACAAATACTCTTTGAATTAATCCTCTAGTCTACCTCCCCAAAATAACCAGTATTACTTTTACTATTATAAATTGATCAAAATGGAATGGTTGGATTAAAGGACATGACTATTTTAATGCTTCATCTGATATACACTGTCAAACTGCCTTCTAGAAAGTTTGGAAAGGCTGTTAATAATTTATATTTCCACAGAGGTGTATCATTTAGTGCCTGTTTCTCCACACCTTGGTCAACATTGGGTATTGTCATTCTTTTTAATTTCAGCCAACGTGAAAATGGTATTTCTTGATTATTCTAGTTTGCATTTTTGCAGATTTTTTTGGGGGAAAAAATAAAGTAATAAAGTTTTGTAACAAATTAAAAATGAGGTTCTTAAACATCTCAACTTGGCCAGGTATGAAACAATTTAAAAATCTTTAAAAATGTATTGAGAAAGACCAGGCTTTTAAAAAACATGCTTTTCTTTACCTAAAAAAGAGACACTGTTAGGTAAAAATTAAAAACAAACAAATGAGCAAAAAACCCATGTAGCCATAGTTATCTGGTCAATGGGCAAAAAGCATGCACTTTACATCTTCATCTCCAATCTTTTGTTCATTTCTTATCGTTGGAATTTCATATTTATTTCTTGTTGAATGACTAAACCAGATGATGGTACCAATTTGCATTTTATTTTATTTTTTGGGTGGCTGGCCAGTACAGGGATATGAACCCTTGATTTTGATGTTATAACACTGCGCTCTAACCGGCAGCCTCTCAAATTTGCATTTTACCTCTCAAATTTGCATTTTAAAAATTATTTTTAAGTGGAACGTCCTCTACACATTCATAGGCTATTTTCTTATTTTAATGAAGTGCCTAGCCAAGTCATTAGTCCCTTTTCAGTTGACGTACTGGTTATTTGTTTCCTTTTTCTTTTATAAAGTGTTCTACTCGTAATAGGAATAGACTGTTTCTGCTACTGTACCTTTTGCACGAGACTGACTTTCTGGGCCTGGAGGACCTCGTCCATCAAAGCTATCTCTGTAACGGTCAAAGTAAGAGTCATCCTTTCTCCTGTAATAGTCATCCATTCGCAGGTATCGGTCATAAGAACCTTCTCTTCTGAAAAGTTAAGTAAATTTTCACCAAGTTAAAAACTCTGTCTTGTCCTGCCAACATCAGATATAGAGAATTCTTCAAGACCCACTCCCCTCTGAGGACGTAAGCATAGTAAAGCATAGGACTTTGGGATTAGACAAATAAGGTCTGTATCTGGGACTCACTGTTTATTAGCTCCGTGGCTATGACTGAGTTAACCTGTCTCACAAAATGAAAGGGGGATGAACAGAGATGATATACAGAAAGCACTCAGCATAGTAATAAATGTAAAATAACTGGTAGTAATTTTTGATATTAGGTTTTGAGGAATCATTCCGTCCTGTCCTCCAATTTCCCTTCCCTGTGCTTTTTAAAAATTGTAGTAAAAAATATATATAATAATTTGTCGTTTTAACTATTTTTATGTGTACAATTCAGTGGCATTACATTCACAATGTTGTATAATCATCATCATCATTGATTTCCAAAATTTTTCATCGCCTCAAACAGAAACTCTGTATTTATGGAGCAATAACTTCCTTTTTCCCCCTCTCTCCAGCTCTTGGTAACCTCTAATTGACTTTCTGTCTCTATGAATTTGCATAATATTTCACATAAGTGGAATCATATGATATTTGTCTTTTCTGTCTGACTTATTTCACTTTGCATAATGTTTTCAAGGTTCATCCATGTTGTAACATATATCAGAACTTCATTCCATTTTACGGCAGAATAATCCATTGTATAAATATACCACATTTTATTTTATTTTTTTGTTTTATTATATCTGAACCCTTGATATATCACATTTAAAAAAATTCATCTGCTGATGGACGTTTGAATTGTTTCCACCTTTTGGGCTATGGTGAATAGTTCTACTATGCACATTCATGTACAACTATCCTAGTACCCCTTTTCAATTCTCCTGAATATACTCAGGAGTGGATTGATGGATTTTATGGTAATTCTATGTTTAGCTTTTTGAGGAACGCCAAACTGTTTTCCACAGTGGCTATACCATTTTACATTCCCACCAGCAATACAAGAGGGTTCCAATTTCTCCACACCTTGCCAACACTAGTTATTTTCTGTGTTTTCTAAAAATTTTTTATAGACATCCTAGTAGGTGTGAAATGTTATCTCATTGTGGCTTTCATTTGCATTCCCTACCAACTAATGATGTCAAGCATCTTTTCATGTATTTATTGTTTATTTGTGTATCTCTCTCTGTTTTGCACTGCCAACACAATTTGTACTCCATCTTTTTCCATTTGCACAATGTTGACTTTCATAGGCCACAGGGAGAGACCCAGATTCATTCACTAAGTATAATTCATCAACTATTCACATATTCAGCAAAATTTACCGAGCAGCACATCTACCACTTGATAGACATTGGAAATACAAGGCTGATAAAGTCACTGCCTTTACAGAGCTTTCAATTAGTTCAGCAGAACAGACATAAAAATGAGTGTTGCAAAAAAGAAAGAGAATGGCTGTGTAAGTACCTGTACACAGGATCTCGGGAGTCTCTCATGTCTCTATATCTGTCGTAAACAGGGTCCCGATGATCTCTAAAATCCCTAGAGTCTCTTAGATCACGGAAGTCTCTAAAATCCCTCATGTCCCGAGCATCACGCATACTTCTGCTGTCTCTGTGATCCCGAATGTCTCTGCTCTCTCTGTGGTCCCGCAAGTCTCGGGGGTCTCGAATGTCTCTGCTATCCCGGGAATCCCGGCCATTTCTGCCATCCCTGGGCTCTCTCCTTGGACTTCCTCGAATTGGGGATCGATCACGCCTTGTATCTCGACTGTCTCCAAAGCCATATGGATCCCTGTGGGAGGTACCAAAAAAATGCTAAGATAAAGAAATTGAAGGTAGCCAACCCTTCAGCTCTTTATAGGAGAAAGCCCCCACCCTCCAAGCATTTTCCGCTAATAAAACACAACAGCCAAACAGTGAGAACATGACTCAAATTTTAAGAACAGTCATCCAGGTGGTCAGTAAATAAAGCCTAGTAGGTTCTAGATTCTCAAAAGGTTAGGACGTCAAAGGAAGAATGCATTGACTTAAAGCCAAAAGTTTTGACTGGGGCAACAGTATTCATCAGGTTTCAGGGTGTCATCTGGAATTACTTAAGCAGTTATTATAACTGTCATCTCAATTTCAACAGGTTCTCAAAGTGCAAAGTGTCTTTCCCCTAGAACCTATTTTCTCCTACCAGACTTGTTTTAAAGAGACTTTACAAGGGGGAAAAAGTTGTGGGACATAGTAAGGGGCAAGACTCAAGAAAAAAAAAGCAAATGGTACACTCTCATACAATCAGTCCCATTCCCGATTTTTTCAACTTCTGACAAAAATCATCTTCCCAATCACCAAAGTTTAAATTCTTGGAAGTTAACTTTGATTCTTTTTCCCCTGTCCCTATTAAGTCATTTGAATCTTGTGTTTTTTTCTTTCCATTCCCACTGGATTTACAAGTCTAATCCAAGCCTTTAATTTCTATGCTGGCACCAACAAGAATCTTCAAAAAACAAAATCAAAACAACTTTCTGTATTTCAATTCATTCAACACATAAATAAATACCAGATTAACCATCCTAACATGCAAATTTCTACTCATTACCAATTGGCTGTCATGCCTTTGGGCACCCTTCTATAATAAATCTGGCCCCTGTCTAACTATTATCTCCTCTCCATTTCCTGATTCAACTTCCTGTTTTCTACTTAAGGTGTTCTTACGACTTAACTCACATGACATATATGTCTCAATGTTCCTGTTCATATGGTTTCTCTACTTACAATATTCTTCCTGCACTAATCCAAGTACCACCCAATTATCACAGGCAATTCCATGTCCCATGTTTTCCAAGAAACCTTCTCTACCCTTCCTAGTAACTACTGATCTGTCCTTCCACTCAACTTTTAGAGCACTTTCTATCTCTATTACTCATCTTGATCTGGTATCTATCTTTCTATGACAATGTGTTATGTCTGATCCACTTTAAGGATAACCTCCTCTGTAAAACCTGCCCTGAACTCTTGATCTTCCTCAGCAAATATGCTCTTCCTCCAGTCCTCCCATCTCAGTAAATGGCACATCCACCTACTTGGTTGCTCAAGCCAGGAAACAGGATGTCATCCTTTAAAGCCTCTTCCATATTCCCAACCACATTTCCAAATTCTGTTCATTCTTTCTCTAAAACGGATATCAGTTGTGCCCATTTTTCTTTACCTCCATTGGTGCCACTGAAGGCCAACCCATAATCATCTCACCCCAAACTACAGCAAGAGCTTTCTAAGGTAGTCTCAGCATTCCTGCTCTTGCCTCTTTTCTTTCTCCAGAAAGAACACTCTAGAGTAATCTTTTAAATGGGTAAAATCCTTCACTAGTTTCCCTCAGTATTAAGAATTCCATCTAAAATCGCTACCAAGGCTTGGAAGGTCCTCCATGATACTGACTCCTGTCTTCAATCTCATCACACCCTCTTCCCTAGTTCACCACTCTCCTGTTATTCTGGCCTTTCAGCTTAATTAGCCAAGGTCTTTCCTGATCCTTTTACGGGAGCAGCAGGAACAGACCCACACTTAGTTTCAAGCCCTCAGCATATAAATATCCCTCTTCCTGATTCTGTTAGTTAAAAAGTCTACCTCTGTCCCTAAATCGTCCCACAGCACTTTGTTCTTACTTATGTCATTTATCACAAATTGACATTACATATTTATTTACTTGTTTAATATCCGTCTGCCCTACTAGACCACAAGCTCCACAAGGACAAGGACTGTACCAGTTTGATTCTGCACTATAAACCCACTATGTATAGTAGAAGAATGTCTGACACATAGTAGATGCTCTATAAATATGTTGAGTGAATCTTGCTCCTGCCCATACTTCTATTACTGTACTTATCACACAGTTGAGTAATTGTTTACATGGCTTCCCTACAAAATAATAAGCTCTCATGAAGGCTTTGTACCCCTAAGACACAGCACAGAGTTCAGTAAATGTTTAATGAATTGAACTATCCTACTTAAACTGCAAATCTCTCAAGAGTGGTCACCATGTTTTGTTTATATTTTTGTCACCTACCATGATTACACATACTAGGTGTTCAACACAACCCCATCCGCTTGGCAGAAAACCTCAATTTCACTTCCTTCACATGGGAATGGCAAAAACAATTTAAGTGCCAATTTTGCTATTATGAAAAGTCCTTGTCATATATTTAAGGTTCACTAGAAATCTTGCTCTGTGAGAGCACACATATGGCAGACCAGGGAATTTAAACAAAAACAGTGAAACATTATTTTTCTTATTAGGAAAAAATGCAGACTAATCAAGATTCTTACTTTGACTTTTTCTATTATGTCACATAATCCTCCTAACGTGTAACATCTGATGGAGTATATAATGTGGGCAAACAGGATCCAATTGGAAGGGACAACTGAAAGTATTTTTGGATTATTAAAGATCAGCGGATAAACCTGCCTTGGGGAGCAGTTAGAAGTAGTCATTAGAGGTGGAATCAGATTTCAAGTGTTCTTGGCAATCAGGGCTGAGATATCATGAACCTGACAGACCACAGACCACACACAAAGCCTTGGGCTGGTAGAAATGGGGGTGGAGATGTGGATAAGAACACAATGTCACAGCATGTTATTCACAACCTTAGACAATTATAAATGCAGTATTTGGTTATTCTTTTGAATCCATTGAAAAAACCTTACTTACCTGTCAGAGTCCATCCCTGCAGGTTGAATATTACCCTAAATTCACAAAGTCTGGGTTCAGGGTTCCAGTTTGAGATGGCGAGCCCCACCCCTTCCCTCAAAGTATCTAAAGTCCATGTGCAACAAAACTAATTCCCTCTCCATTGCCTTTTGGGTAAAAAAATGTAAAAGAGGAATTCACAAGGGAAAAAAAACCAAAGGCATGGTAGAAGTAGGAAAAGAGAAGAAAATTCTCTAAAATGAAAAAGCAAAGCTTTTTTCCTTTCTCCAAAAGGTGAACACTATGGCAGACTGCTGTTCTTCTGGAGACAAGAACAAAACAAAAAACCCTTTAAGGTCACTTTAGGACCCAAAGAACTCCTCAGAACAAAAGGGCTCCTACTGCTGGCCCCAACATCTTTCTCAAAACAAGAACACAGCTAACAAAACAGTGGTACGGTGTGCAGAATTCAGAGTGCAGAGACAACAGCCTCCTGTATCAGATGCTTGACCTCATACAAGTGGGTTAGAAGCAGGATTCTGGAACATAATAAGGTTCACAATATCATCCCATGGCACCAGAGGATTTTTGCTAAAGGAAACCAAATAGAGCATACCCTCAGGTACCAACCACATCATTAGAGACTAAAAACTGAACAGTGGTTAAATAAATTTTAACACTCGAGTCCACAAACTGAAGGCAGGTGGCAAACACAATTAAAATTCTGCTGTAAATTCCTCATCAATTCAGCAGGGGAAAAAAAAAAGGCAAATGCTCTTTGCCTTGAGGGAAATTTAGTCACATCTTTGGGAAACATTTAAGAGGTAAGGGAAGGATGGATGAAGGTGAAAACCATGGCTCCGATGGCAAGTGATGTGCTTCTGGCGGAAATGCTTCTTTTCCTGGGGACTGAAGGAATGTGTAGACTAGACATTTGAGAGCCTACAGAGTAAGAACTGACAGATGATCATCCTGGAAGACTCTGATGAACTTTGAGCTTCTTTTCAGCAATAGACTGAAACCTCAGGTCTGGGATGATGTTCTTTGGTCTTGGCTATACGGAAGTTCAGGGAGGAAGGCCCCTGTCCTTTTCTTTCTTTTCTTCAGAGGTATCTCCTATCGCTTCTCGGCCTTTTGGCTAAGATCAAGTGCAGAGGTATCTTCTTTCTTCCTTTCTGTTCACTAGAACATTTTCCTTGGGAGGGCCTTTTTTTGACCCAGAAAAAAATGCTTCATCAGCTCTTAAAACTTCTGTCCGCAAATATCACTGTGTAAATGGCTGGCTTCTGTGTGATGTTGATCCCCCACTCCATGCTACTGTCAGAAATAGAGACAACAGATTTGTGCAGAACTTTGCCATTAGGTGCAGGTAGGATATGGGGTACAATAAGATATCATACCTCAAAGATCCAAATTTTACAAGTACCCAAGCTTCTTCCTAGGAAGCATGCTGATGATTTTCTCAAGCACAAATATGACTTTTCTGTTGGTAGAGGTGGCACTTGCTGAGAACTGATGACTCTTCTTCAAGTGTTAGTGCACAGGTAATCACAGCCTGGAATCTTTAACTGTGAGGCAAACCTAGAGCTAGGGCTGTCTCACATCCAAAGAGCAAGCAGTAATCAAAGGAATTAAGGCCCTGTGGTAAGCAGAAAGCATCTCAGGTCATATAGAAAACTGTCTACAGCCAGGTTATTTCTGATGAGCCAACCCCTAATGACTTTCAACAAGAGGTATGAGAATTAATATACTTCACAAATATAGGGGGAAGATCGTCTGCAGAGCTTTGATGTAGACAAGCTAATTCTATTTGTTCTTCATTAGGTCATACAGGAAGGTTTAGGAATTACAGTCTTACGGAGGCCACATGTGCACAAGGGTATGTTCCAAGACCTGGATGGTCAAGGTGTTGGGCTGAAGAAGGTAACTAAGAATATCTAAGGCACAACCAGAGTCATGATACAGTCTTTGAAGGACTAATGCCTACTATCAACTTGAATGGTAACTATATGCAATGTACTCAAAGAAGTCCAGTGAAGTGGTCCAAGGGTTAAATAGTAAGAATCCAGGCTGATATGTGATACAGAGTGGGAAACTCTCATGCAGAGTATTGTGCTTGGCTGGGCCAATACTGTCAGAATTACACACTGATAGATGGAGTCATTAGGGAGGCACATTACTGAACAGAGAGCAAAGCCAGCAGAACTGTGGTACAGAGATATATGAAGAGGTGTTAATCCTGTGAAAACTCCCAAAGATACCTAGGTGTATTGACACTCAAGGTTAAAGTCCAGTAAAACAAGGTGTTACAAAGGTCTTGCCAGCATGCTTAAAAACAATTTTCTTATTAAAAGTAGAAAGTACTTAAGATGTAGAAGTACAACTTAAGGAAATATTTGCTATAGGTACAGTGTTTTTTTTTTTCCCTGTGAATGATGCAATCCTTATGGCTGGAGGCACATAAAATGATTAGGGCTACCAAATGAAGAAAGTTGTTTTTGTCAAAAAAAACTGGTACATTTGGAATTACCTCAAGGCTTTGACTAGAAGCATTCACCCAAAGAGTTACTCAGTGATCACTGTCAGAGAAATGATTAGCACCTTCCAGGTTAACCACTCACCCATCCTGCTTACTCACTGCACTTTATTTATGCCCTACTGGTATATCTTAAGAGATAATGCATAATTGGGACAAGAATCAAAATATTAATGCTCTACTTTGAATACCATGTTCAACTTGTCTAGCTTGGGGTATTTTTTTAAAGACAAAAAGTTGGGGGCTGGCCTGTGGCTCAATTGGGAGAGTGTGGTGCTGACACCACCAAATCAAGGGTTAAGATCCCCTTACCAGTCATCTTTAAAAAAAAAAAAAAAAAAAGTTGGCATTCTCTGCTCAAGTTTTACATGGGGCTCAGAGCAGACTTTACTAAATGTGACCATTCTTCTTCCCTGAAGCAAATAAACTTGACTGTATGGAACTACATCATGTTAAATAACATGCTGAGGTACCCAGTTAGGAACTTATCACCAAATGGAAGACTGATTGTTAAAAGGAATCTGAATTAGCCTAGCTGTCCCTCCTGTTGACTGTAAAAAAGCACAAAGCCACTACTCTATCCACACCTCAAACAACCTCATTTTAGAATTTATATCTGAGGAAGGTGATATTTTAAAAGGTATATAAAGGTGACTTGTATATTTACATTTACATATCTGGTAAGGAGCTCATTTTAAAAGGCCCTTTTCCAATGTCGTTTGTATGTTTTTTTTTTTGGGGGGGGTGGGTAATTAAAAAAGGAAGAAAAAGCATAAAGCTATTTCTTCCCTTACAGATGAAATTATGGAGTTGCATTTTGGGTTGGGATGAAATTAATCTTTTTAATTTAATGCTCCGGCAATGGCTATATTGGATTCCAACCAGGGGAGCTTGTTATTTCCCCAACACACTGCAACGTTTGTTGAATATCGACAGTCTACAATCAAATGGAAACGTTAAAAGTATTTGGTTAAGTATCATTAATAGGATGATATAAAATAGCCTTCTCAATCCATAATAGAAACAGGAACTACTCTTTATTCTTCAATGTGCCCTGTTTTTGTTTTTCCTGCAGAAACACACAGACAACATTATGAAGAGATCACAAGCCTCATGTAGACAACAGAGACAGGCAGAATTTTACTAGTGGAGTCAATGTCTTTATAGTTACAAGTTCTATACTCCTTCTGGTAAGCCACCTAGTCCAGAAACATACACATTAGAGCTCTTTGGAAAGTAGACACACACTATATCTCCTTTCAAGCCATTTAGCTTTCAACGGGAGCCCCATATTTCTATTAGATGCAAACTTTTAGCCACCTGTATTCCGTGTTTATTGGGCAATGAGGAGCAATACAGATGGGCCTACCCAACATCTGCAGCAAGGTTAGATGCAACCCATTGGAAGCAGATATTATATGAAACTGCTGACGTTCTGCAGGATTTGTTTATGTTCTTCATGATACTCACACATACACACAAATCAACCAACATAGTATTTACCTGCAAGCTGCAGGCATTCCTTATGGTGTGAAAACTGACAGAATACCAACGTATATGCCTGATTTCTGCAGTGAAACCAATGGATGGCCAGGGCATCCACCCGACAGTTGTGGTATAGCTGTAGTTGTGAAGTTAGATTCGACTCATCTGCACAGGCAGATGAGACAAAGAAGCCAACTGAAAGCAGCACTACCTTGCCCCTAGGGTCTCCTTGAACTCCACAGTGTAGACATGCAATCTGTTCCTGGTAACTAGAACATACCCTCCTTTCACACCCAAGTAGGTATATATGTAAAACATATAGCAGTCATTCTTTCCTATAAGTAACAAAATATAGGTGTTTTTGCCCCAAAGTAGTACAGCTATGTTACGTGTAAGTGCTCAGCTGGCTATATCCCCAGGTGACCTGCGAAGCTACTATTACAGACTAGGATTCACTGTATTCAGCAATCTTCAGTTTCACTGTAGGAAATGTAGTTTACTGTGGTATGTAGTTTCTGTGGAAAATTGGCATTTTTACTTAAGGGCAAAGGCAAAATCCATATTGAATATCCAGTCAGGCCTTGAAGAGACATCAGATATGAAATATATCATATCTGTCTACATTCCACACAGAACTGCATACAATGCATCCGCTTGTGTGCTGCTATGGGGCCAGAAAGTCTGGATACAATACACTCATCTTTGGTATAAATGGTAACATTAATAAAGCTCTTCTTTCAGAGAAAGAACCAATTTAATGCACATCTTGAGGGTACACACAAGGACTATCTCTTTTGTATATACTGGAAGTAAGAATATATTAGGAAAATCCTATTTCCAGCAAAGCTAAGAAAAAGGGAGACTTTTGAGAGGTGGAGTGTTTTTGCCCTTTTTATTTCCCCTCAAACAGGTAACCCAAGCAAGCGAGCAAACAGGGGATCTGCAGCACAGGCACAGCAACAATCTCTCAAGCAGCACTTTCCGTAAACCTGGGTTAACATCTGGACCGGCAGCCATTTGGAATGAAGAGTCGAATCTCTGCTGCCTGCTGCAGTGCAGCACGGCACACACCAGTGACCATGGGGCACTCCTCCTGCTCTGGAGGTTCCCATTGACACGTGAGCTGGGGACAGACAGAGGTTTTTCCTCTTCCAATTGCCTGCAACTCATGTTGCAAGCTGAACTTGCTGGGTTTGCCACCGAAAACACAAAGCTTCCTCTGCATCTCCTGGTGTTTGTTTAAAACAAGCAGCAAGGCCCTTCACACAAGGTTCATGTTCTTATTGTTTGCTTGAGCGTTTCTGATTTGTTGGGGGGGGAGAAAAGACCCTTGATGTATGAAGTTGGGCTTAACTCCCCAGAGCCCAACTCTCCCAAGGTAACTCACTGCTTCAGGGTACTTTACCTTCGTGTGGGGCTGGGTCTTGATGGAGCCGTATTCATATTTCTTCTTTCCGCTGCCTTATTAATATCTGAAAAGAATAATCAACCCATCTGTTCAATGCTATGGAATAAAAACAAGATCATCAGCACATTTCAAATGAAAGCAACAACACAAAAACTACAAAGACAACCAGATGCTGTAAGAAAATCCATTCAGCAGAGACACACTGTCACTTGACAATTTTTATTATTAAGTTAAGGCAGTACATTGTCATGACTTGGAAAGGAATGTCCCTCAGTTTTCTAGCTAACACATAATTTGTATAAAACAGATCATGTCAATGCTTTAACACCCTGCCAAGCCCTAAACCTAACACTCCCCCCTCCAAAGGGGTAGGGTAGGTTGTTTCTAAACTCTTGGAGAGCAAAGTGTAAGATTTTTTTTGCAGGGAGGAAAGTAGGGAAAAGATAAGGAGACCCCCCCCCCCCAAAAAAAAAGAGAGAGCAAAGGCAAATAATTCTATTTTATGTTATGAAGAAACAATAGCTGGAATCCACTGTCTTAAAACTTCCAATATTCCATTAAGCAGGACCTCCTTTCAGTGTGCCTTGTGCTGCATTCCACTGAATAGAATCTTCCAGGATGAGATGCAGGAAAGAAAATTAATTTATTTTTTACAAATGAAAAATATGATCTGTTAACATCTACAACTTTCATACATAAGCACCTAAGAATAAGAATTGGCATTTGGTATAGCAGGGTTAGGCAATAAAACATTCTTCATAAGAAGTTTTCATTAGAGAAGTCTGGCATATACGACTAGATAAGGGAGAATGGTGGAATTGCACAAGCTTATAGAAAAGCCAATTTGTGTGGTTAAAACCTGCTTTGCTAAAAGTAAAACATACCTGCTTAACAAAAATTGAAGTGAATGATAAAAACACCAGGTATGAGTACTAAGAATTGATGAGGTATCTAAAGAAATATACCAATCTATGTCCCAAAATAACACCTGACAATTTTTATACGACAAAGATAAATGTATCAAATATTTCATACTTCAGATAAGTAGAGAAATAAAACTGCTTTCTGCTGCAGTGTAGTTTTGTTCCCCTTGTTCCATATTAAGGAATTAATAGCATAACTAATGACATCAAATGGTATTAAGTACTCACATAATTAGACTGCTTTAAAACAGTAATTACGCATTTAAAAAATCCCTACCAGATTTCTCTCACGTGAAAGACCACAGTAATAACAAGAAACTTAGAGGTCTGGTACAGACTTTAACCTGCTAATGTTGCCAACTTTTGAGTCCCTGTTCAAGTGAGAATGATCTTCAATTCCATTTAAATCAGAAGTCTCTATTATGCCTAGGAGAAGAGTGGCTTTTGACAACACTGAAGATAACATAAATCTAAACAGTCAGAGAAGTATATGCTACCTAAATTGCTTCTTACCTTTTCAATTTAGCAGACACAGGATATAATCCTGCTATTTAAAAAAATCCAGGAAATATTTTTTATATAAGACCTTGGCTAGTAATATCTGACCATAGCTATTGTAATGCACTTGGCTCTTTCACAATTTACAACCCTTAAAGTTCACAAATGCCTGAATTATATATCATAAATAGCAGGCTTTGTAGGGAATATCTAATTCTTTTACATGTAATTGTGAAGAATATCAGTTCAGGTTTAGAAGGGCTTACTGAACTAGTCATCTCACTTTTTACCACTTTCTAGTATAGGGTGGCTATGAATCGTAGAGAAATGTGATGTCTTTAATTATTTAAGTAGTTTTCAAATTATCTCTGGAACACACTATGTATGTGTACATAGATTTCTTTTAAAGAAGTACCATATCTTCTGTAGGATTCCATATATTATTAAATGGTCTTGTGAATAATGAAAACTCATCTAAACATTGACTAGACCCGGCAAACATTTAGGTGAGAATACAGAACATATGGTACCTACAATAAGTTTCTATTAATGTTATAATTTGCCCTCCACATACAAGAGGAATATTTACACTGTATAATTACATCCAGTTCTGTGAGTGCCTACATATAGGACCAGGGAGAGCAAAGTCATCATGTATGATATACCTTTGGGGCAAAACTGGTTCTAGTTAGAATGAAGGAGGTAAATATTTTACTTTGAAGTTGGTGAAAATATTTTGCAATTATCTGAAAGATTTTAAGAACATTAAAGATTATATGATTGTAACTTGCCTCCTAGTATCTATTTTCATTGAGTAGTCCAAAGCAAATATATTTGGATGGCATGGCTTATGTTTCTTCTGCAAAAAAGAGAACTTGCAGACTAGTTTTTCAACTTTAGGGGTTAGCATGGTTTTAGTACACTATGTTGTTCACCTCTATTTAAGAGTTCCTTAAACTTCTATCTTGGCAGAGATATGGAGAAAATAAGATCTGGAAATTTTTGATAGAGTCTCATTTATATCCAAGAGGATTGCTCAGGTTAGGGTAGGGGAGTTTTCAGTGAGAGTTGTAAAAACACAACCATCAACATTGCCACCAATCCCCATATACAAAAAAATCCTAACACATGTGCCACAGAACTTCTGGAAAACCTATGAGTTCAGAAATGCAGAAGAATTGAAAAGCTACCAAAAGTACAAATAACGGGATCTAAGATGGCGACGGGTCTGGAGCGGCCGTGACAGGAGACAGCGCGATCCTGTGAGCTGT
>NW_007726817.1:231237-240881 GCF_000696425.1 Galeopterus variegatus | reverse complement strand
ATAATAATCATATACATTGTATATTGACAAAATAAAAATTTAACGGAAAAAAAAAAAAGTACAAATAACTTCAGGGACCTGATCACAAGAGAGTAAAGATTTAAGGAGTCAAGAAAAAAACTTGTTCCATCCCAATTCTTTGTCACACAATATGAAAACATGTCAACTGGAGGTAGGAGGTTCATTTGAACAAGTTTTTCTTTGAAAATGCAATTACTGGGACTGGTAAAGAGGATTTTGTATTAATTAATCAGATTATTATTTTCTTAAGTCTTTACAGAGATACATCACCAATGCTATAGAAACAGAAATGATGTTAATGTAAAGGAGAAGGGAAAGACAACTTGGAGATCCTTCTGGATATTAGATGGGGAACTATGATTAGAGAGAAGTTAATTAGCAAGAGGGAAGTGGCAACTTGGTACTCTCTCCAAGGAGAGGTGGAATACTTCCTCTGCATGGAAAAGGGAAGAATTGGTGTTTCTTTTTTCTTCTGCTATACTTTACCCTGGCCAACTACCCCTAAGATCAAAAGTAGGCCTCTCAATGTCTTCTCCATTTCAGCTTGGGTGGTACTTCTACACTTTGTTAATTATATCAGCAATGTGAATGCCATTTAAAGTCATTATAATCATCATGAGGTGCTTCACCTTGGCCTGAATATCTATAATTTCCAAGTGGTCTTCTTAAAATAGTTAAAACGATTTCTCAGTTAAGGATTTTTATATGAGAAAAATAGCACCAACTAAAGGGATTTACATAAAAGGAAAAGAACAGGAAAACAGACAACATGATGTTATACAGAAGTGGCAGAGTCATTTTAAACCACAAAAGAATGAGGTGAAGAACTCCCAAAGAAAGACACAAAATCTAATCTACAATTTTATTTTAGACAAATATGCCAGACAGGGTTCACACAACAGTCCTTGGATAACACTATAAATAAAAATAAATGTTTCATTCACAGTACACAAAACTGCTTTGCTTTACCTGTTTTTTAATTGCACTATCATAAAACAACTCTGTTCACATTAAACCCAATTCATACTTCACAGGCTATAGCAATAGAAAACAATGAGGATAGAAATAACAAGAACAGTATGAACCACAATGGTTAGTGACAGTACCACCATTGGCTATTGAAAAAATCCAGAAACCCATACAATTTCAGTAACTGACTACAAATAAAACTCCCTCAAAAGCTTAGCTGAAAACCAACTAACAATCAGGAATTACTAAATTGGAATTAAATGATGATAAAAATGCCACTTGGAAAACCATAATGACAAGATAGCAGCTATCACACGGTAAATCTCTCAAGTTGAAAGGGGAAATGACAGGACTTCTCACTTAAACTGCATTTATGAAGACTACTTTGATGATATAACATCAGGGACATTGTAACAAATTATATTGTAACAAGTCAGGGATAAGAGAATGCTATTCTTGCTGTTTCTAAATCAATCCTTTAAGTTCACTTTGAATACTACATATTCCCATATTTGCTTATCTCCATTCTCTAGTTAAAATAATTATTTTATCTATTGCATCATAACTGTATTAGAATATTATTCCTGGGAACAGGAATGGGAGAAACAGTAATTTATTTTTATTTTTATTTATTTTTTGTCCTTTTGAGACTGGCCGCACCACGCTCAGCCAGTGAGCGCACCGGCGGCCATCCCTATATAGGATCCAAACCCGCAGCGGGAGCGCTACTCTCCCGAGTGTGCCACGGGCTCGGCCCAGAAACAATAATTTATATTTACAGAATGCTTACTCCATTCTTAGGCCTGTAATAAGGACATTGTGTGAATTACTTCATTCATTTCTTTCACAACTCTTGGAGTTAAGTACTATTATGATTTCTATCTTGCAAATGAGGAAATTTGAAGTTTAGAGAAATTAAGTGACTTATTTGAGGCCACACAGTTATCAGGAGGCTAAGGTGGGACTCAGACCCAGGTCTGTCTCACACCAAAGTGCTTAAATATTATGCTATGCTGCCTCCAAGAGGGAATGCAAACACATCGAATTTCCTATTAGAACACTATAGTCAGAACTCCCTGAAAATGCTGATGGAAGCTGAAAAAGGCTCAGTCTACGTTAGACACTCCAATGTTTAAACGCACCACAGACACCCAATAGAGTAGGACCTACTTACTCAATTATCACTCCAATTTCTATCTTAAACTATGATGCTTCTAGTTTTTGTTACTGATATTCTATTCATTTCAACTCTTCAGACAAAAATTCTCTATCAACATTTAATTTCCTGCCTTTTTTACTTCTTTTAAGAAGAGAGCACTTGGCTGGGATTGGCAAATCTGAGTTGTAGTCCTACTTTGGGGTATCTACTCAAGTCACTCAATTTCTCTGAACCTATACTTCCTTCTTGGTAAAATGGATACTCTACCTGTGTTAGCTACTTTGATTCCAGGAGAAAATCAGCTAAGAGAAAAAAAACTCACTAATTTGGATTCATAAAGGTTGAGCTAATCTAAACCAGTAAAAAAAGTTGAGCTACAAAAAAATTAAAATGCACATTTATATAAACCAGGCAAAATTTCAACTAAATTGTACAAGTAGAGAACTTAATTCTCCTTAGAGAAAGAACTAAGCTAATGAACTTGAAAAGGATATTTTATAATTAGTACATCAAATGCTTCATCAATTCATCATTTGCCAAACGCCTACTATGTGTCACACACTGTACTAGGCCTTAGACATGTGGAAATAACAAGGCAACATACAACTCCTGACTTACAGGAGTTCACTGTTAGACAGTGAAGTATAATAATAATAAAGTAGACAGGCAAAAATACACAGATAATTACAATATAATCTTAAATGGGATTATGGTAAAGGTAATGGAGGCCTAACTTTGTATATGTGTGTGGCAGGGGAGAGAAGAGATAGATCATGATTTTACCTTCAATAAAGGGATATAAAATGGACCGACAGCCTGCAGGAGTCAGTAATTAATAGCCACTAATCTATTAGTCCAATCCACTGTTAAGTTAGAAAATAGACAAGTCACTCTTCATTTTAAACATCTTTTCTAAAAAACAGTAGTAAAAAACACATAATGTAAAATGTATAATTTTAACCATTTTTAAGTGTACAAATTCAGCAGTGTCAAGTATAGTCACATTGTTGTACAATAGATGTCAACAACTTTTTTATCTTGCAAAACTGAAAACTCTATAGTCATTAGACAACTACTCCCCATTCCTCTCCTCATTTATTTATTTATTTATTTTTTCCCTTTTTTCGTGTCCGGCAACGGATCACAACCCTCAGTGTCGCGCCCGTACCGGACCGGGACTGGCAACGGGATCGCAACCCTCGGTGTTGCGCCTGCACCTCGCTCAGCCAGTGAGCGGGAACCGGTCTGTATGTGGGATCCGAACCCTCAGCGGGAGCGCCGCCGCGCTCCCAAGCAGTGCACTGTAGCAGTGCGCCACCGGGCCAGCCCACTCATTTATTTTTTTTTTTATATGCATGTCTGTGTATGTATAACATTTTCATTCCTACATCATACTTCTTTAATGAAGATACATCAGCACCACCTGGAAAGACAGTTAAAAATCAGGTTCCAAGGCCCTATGGCCCTATCTCAAATTCTTAGAATTTGAGGATTGTGCCTAGGAATCTGCATTTTAACAAGTTTTTCAGGTGATTCTTATCAGGTATTTGGGAACTACTACTTTATTATCTATTCCTTTAGCTAATACATTATAACATATACCCAGGTCCTCCATTTAGAAATCTCCCTAAACCCGTATTGAAGGGGGAAATAACCCATAAACATAATCTGTTACAAAGAAAATGTCACAATAGCTGAAAATCTATAAAAATATAATCCCTAAAAACAGTACAAAAAGTATAATCACACTGCTACCTCCAAAGGAAATGAATCATCAATCCAAGTATCCAGAGTGCTAAAGTTAATAACGACAACATACAATAATAAGGTCACTGTCCCTGTTCCACAAAAGGAGTGTGCAGTCTACCACTTCTCTTCCACTTTATGTGATCACTTAAAAAGTATCCTGAAAAGTTAAGCTTCTTCCAATTATCTAGCTATTAAAAGGCAGGAAAAATACTAACCACTGAGCTTGTCACTCCCCCTACTCCCTGGCCCAGCTGGTACAGGGGTAGAACCCAGGAGCTTGTCATTTTTCGATAGCATACTATCTACATCTTTGGCTAATGAAGGGCAAACTGCCAACTAAAGTTCTCTCTAAATTCTGCAAATCAGAGGTGTCAATATTGTTTTGCTGATGGGGTTAGAACTCCTGCTGCTTCTTTGAGGCATTCTGTTTTCATATCTAAATGCAACTCTTTGCAAAAAAAGAAAAATGGACACATAATTTCACATCCACACCACTAAAAGCGAAGTGGAGCAAATCTAAAGTTAATAAGTAGGTCGTGAAATATTGGTAGATCTACTTAATTTGTTCCCAAGAAGGTGGCAGCATCCTAATGAGGCGAATGGAAAGAATTAAAATATTGAAATCTCCACAGATAACGTAACTACCTATTACCTCGACTTCAAACTATGAAGCCAAAAACATTTTATAGTTAAGGTCTCACTTAAAACAAATCTGTTACTGTAAATCCAACCATAAAGAGTTGTCAATTCCAAGTAGTCACCTGGAATATGACTAGATTAGTACTAGAATCTGCTTCAACCTTCTATTTCCAGTGAAAACTCATTTTCTAAGGTACTAAATCAGGGGTTTTCAAACTTTAATACACATAAAAACCACCAGGGTGGCTTCTGAAAGGCAGATTCTCTGGACCCCGCCTCCAGACGCTGGTAGGTTGGGAACAGTGATAAGGAACTGCATCCAAAAATCTGTATTTCGTGATAAGGAACTGCATCCAAAAATCTGTATTTCGGGCCAGCCCGTGGCTCACTCGGGAGAGTGTGGTGCTGATAACACCAAGGCCATGGGCTCGGATATCATATAGGGATGGCTAGTTAGCTCACTGGGTGAGCGTGGTGCTGACAACACCAAGTCAAGGGTTAAGTTCCCTTTACTGGTCATCTTTAAAAAAAAAAAAAAAAAAAAAATCTGTATTTCAACAAGCTGTTCTGATTTTTTGGGATCAGACTTTGATAAATGCTGTCCTAAGGTAAGTTTCCCAAAGGCTGCAAAAGGCTCAGTTATACATTTACAGTTCTAAGTTTTAAAATCTTATGAAAATCATGTTTTCCTAATTTTTTCTTTTGGATATTAAAAATAATTTTCAAAGAAAGATTACAAATAAACTTCTTGTATCATCTCTGACCCTAAATACATGTTATTATTATCTCAATATCCAGCTGCATAATTAAAAGTCAAATTACTTATAGTTCAAAATTCTCAAAACCTTGCCCACTAGCAGCAGGATCAACCTAATCTTCAGTCATCCAATCATTTCAGATCCAAACTAGGGCCCACTAAAGCTAAAGATATAAGACACTCTGTTCTCCAATGCAACTTAAGTTGTCCCAATCCTTGCCTAAAGCCTCCAGGTGTTTACATAGGTCAACAATAATGTACTGAACATGAAATAAAGGGGAAAGTGTGCTATGGTCTGGAAAAGTTCTGGTTCTTATGAGGGGAATGATTTTCTTAACAGTAATTGGTCCAGTTGATCTATTATCTATTAACAGTAAGAGTTTTAGTGAAAGGATAAAGAATGAAAATGACCATCCCTATATTCATATCTGGTGGTAATAAAACCACCATTTAAAAAAAGCAGCAGTCATGCTGATATTACATATTTAGCTGTCAGCATACTTCATATTTCCCTAATGCGCTGCTTTTTCAGACAGTGGCCTTACCCTGATCCTTTCATTAATGCCTCTCATCAATGAGCGCAATGAAGAGTGTAATCTTCTCTTGGTCACTGCCCTTTTAACTCCTTGATGGTTTACTTTAACTCTGCTTGAGAAGCATAGTCTAGACAAATGTGTATGCTGTTCACAGGACAAATCTTTTGGCACAAAAAAGCTGACACAGCTTTAAAAGCACTTGTATCAAAGACATGGTACTCATTAATAAACCACAAGGTACAGAGAGGAAATACAGTGTACTAGAAAGAAGTCAATTTTGGGGAACACTATTACCTCGAGATGTTCATAGGAGGATAGTGGAAGAAAGGCATAAATATCCTCCTCTTTGGACATCTACATTGCATGTGTTTAGCACATAAAAGCCTCTGAGAAGTTCCGGAGTAAGGACACCACGTACCACAACATTTCCCAATTTTCCTTGACCATGAAGTCTTTGATCTCCAACATCTTGAATATGTTCTAATAAATATGTGATTTTTGGCAAAATCTAACTTCTTTGAGCCATCATGTCTGTACGTGCAAAAAAGATGTAATACCAGTCTGCCTATCTCACAAGATGATTGGCAGAAGCAAATGAGTTAGTATTTACCATATGCACCGCTAGCTGTATGTTACCATTACTACTAAGAGTAACAGGGAGTTTAGGAACAGACATTTAATTCTTCATGTAGGGAGTCAAAAACAAACAAACAACATAAATTGAAGGGAATAAGTTAAATATATTTCCTCCGAAGGTTTTCCATTCTTAAGACTACAACTAAATTTCAGTAATTCTCACAGCAGCAACAAGCGGTACAAAGGCACTGCCATCTGCAGGCCATAGACATGGAATGCTTGTAATGGTTATTTAAAATGAAATTTCAAACCATCAAACCCATAAGTTATCAGACTTCTGAAGCCTTTCTAAAAGATGTTTATTCTTAGCTTTTGAGCACGGGTGGATGAGGCTCCATTTGCTGAAGTTCTGAAACTGACTTCTGAATAAAATCAAACTCATTTCTTTTTCACACAGGACTGCTGCTTAGAAATGTAAAGAAAATGACCATAGCCTTATGTAAGTCCTACACTGTGACCATACCAGAGGAATATGGACTTTTCTTTTACACAAGGAAATTGTTTTTACACAGCCTTTTGGGGGAAAAGTTTTTGAATGGCTTGAGCTGACTTTTCTGAGTTTCCTTTCAATGAATTCAAGTAAATCTGCTCTCACACTCACAAAAAGAGCTTATGACAGACTATTAACTTATACATAAATTGTCAATGCCTCCTTTAAATGTATGGTGTCCACAGGCATGCAATACTGAGCGACCTGCATCTTGAAAAAATTCCTTCCTCTGAGCCTTGTAATATGGTTTCTCCAGCACATTCTACAAGGAAAAGCAGTGCTTATGTTTAAGAAAATGTGTCAGAGGTTTCAAAGAATATCTGGAGGGTGTCTGATGTGCTAAAGGAAAGGCAAAGACACCAAAATGAAGGAAGAAAGTGATGTTAAATAGCCAGGTGATCTCCAATACCCACAATGCAAAGCTTGGGCTTTACTGGTTCCAAAAAGTCGACACAAAGTCAGTTTTCACACCCAGACTGACTCATACAGAAAACATTAAGTCTAGAGTTATTAAAACCCAAAGAAGCGCCATCAGCATTTGCAGAAACATATTTTTATGAACTGTCAGGTGGCTACCACATCACAATGCTGTAAGAAAACTAAGGAGGCACACCGGCTGCACTCGAGTGGACAATTCTTGCAGTTCCCTGGGACTAACACTTATAAGTCAACAATGAGAAGTTTACAACGAGAAAGCTTATACTATTATCTCCAAAGATCCCAGAGTATTTCATGGAATCTGCTATGCCTCCGGGAAAAATTCTGTGCACACAGTGAAAGCCAGAGGGACCGCAATTAACCCCATACTCCTAGGACAGCGTTTCCTAAAGTGTGGAACGCAGAATAATTTCAGGAGGAACAAGGACGCACTGTTTATTTTAATAGACAGGTATTTATTTTTTTTTATGAGCATTAGAAAAATAACTGGCTTTCCATTATACTGCTCGTAATTGAAGTTTCCGCCTTAAACAAATGTATTTAATAAGGAGAAAACAGTCAGTTTAAAGAAAAAAAGTTAACATTTGGTAAATGGCAGTACAGATGGTACGCGGACATAAGGGTGCAACGCGAGAGGCTGAAATTTGGGAAACGCCGTTCTAAGAAAAGCTCCTGGCCCACTGTCTGGGAGCAGAAAGGGCCCAGCGTCAGAAGAGTGGAAAGCCTGAAGGTTCGGACGCTGGCTCGGTCACTAATTTCCGAGGTAACCTTGGGCAGTTTCTCTCCCCGTTCTCTGGACCCGGGTTCCGCGTCTGTAAAATGGGTGGGGAGTCACACAAGGAAACGCCTCGAGGATGCGGTCAGGGGGCCGCGAGGCAGCGGCGACCGGGACAGCGCTGCGGCGGCGTACTCTCCGCGGAACACCCGGTGGGCCGAGCCGCCTCGGCCTCGGTTCGACTCCCGACTCTGTGCCACCGACTCGCTGAGGACCCGCAGGCGAGCGACTTCACCCTTTCGAGAAGGGGGCGCGGGGTGTGCGGGCCTACGCTACAGAACAGCCTCGAGGCTCTTATCGACGGCTCGCGTACAGACAGGCGGCGCCGTCGACGCGCCCCGCACCGGGCATGCGCAGCCCTGCGCGCACCCGGAGAGGAGACGAAGCCGCGGCCGCGCGTCGAGCGGGCCCTCCCGCCTCAGCCTTCCCGTTTGGCCCGGGCCCCCCCTCTCAACCGCCTGTCCGTCAGTCCCACGCCTCGGCGGACGGCCACCGCTTCCCGGCACTCACCGCTACCAGCGCGGCGGACTCCCGGCCACTCCTTCACCTCAGGCCCGCCGCTGCCGCCTTCGCCTCAGCCCACCTGCCCGCCGTAGGACAAAGGCGCCACCAACCGACCGGCGCGGGCTCGAGGCAATGGCGGCCGGGGCGGAGAGTGGGAGATGGGGGGCAGAGGGCGCGCACGCAGCGGCAGGCGCGGCAATGTCGCAAGAGCACGCGGGTTTACGGCAGGGCTGAGTTGGGGCGTCGATCTCCTTGGCATTGAGAGCGGGGAAGTGGCTCTCAAGCGGCGGTTGAGAACGCGAGGGGTTGCCAAGTAACGGCGTACCCGGCTGAGAGTGGGCCCCAAGCCTGGTCCCCAACCCCCTAAAGGACCTCCATCAAGCCTTCTCTTCTGATTTCAGAGAGCATTCCTTTCTCCCTAACTGTGGCTATAGAGCATTTAAATTCTCAAATGTAATTTAGTTTTACCTAAGACTGAAAACAAAAACCCAAACATCTGTAGATGTATGTATTGGAGAATAACATATAGTTCCACAACCTTTGGATCACAAGGAACAAAGAGAGCAGACAGGCGGAGAAAATGGTTTATGTAAATTTACATTTAAATAGGCTGTATACTCTTAGTTTCACTGACAAGAAGCAAAAGGCTTTTGAAGATATAGTCACAGGTTCTTCCTTAGTTATTTATTTCTTCCTGGAATATTCATTCAGTGTTAAAAACAAATTTCCCAGGGCCGGCCCGTGGCTCACTCGGGAGAGTGTGGTGCTGATAACACCAAGGCTACGGGTTCGGATCCCATATAGGGATGGCCGGTTTGCTCACTGGGTGAGCATGGTGCTGACAACACCAAGTCAAGGGTTAAGATCCCCTTACCGGTCATCTTTAAAAAAAAAAAAAAAAAAAAAAATTTCCCAGAATGTAACTGTCGACCGGGAAGCATGTAAAATGTTGTATTGTTCCTTTAATCTAC
>NW_007726817.1:226765-230455 GCF_000696425.1 Galeopterus variegatus | reverse complement strand
CTGTGGCTCACTCGGGAGAGTGTGGTGCTGATGACACCAAGGCTACGGGTTCGGATCCCATATAGGGATGGCCGGTTTGCTCACTGGGTGAGCATGGTGCTGACAACACCAAGTCAAGGGTTAAGATCCCCTTACCGGTCATCTTTAAAAAAAAAAAAAAAAAAAAATTTCCCAGAATGTAACTGTCGACCGTGAAGCATGTAAAATGTTGTATTGTTCATTTAATCTACATAATATATTTGTCGCAGGGAACGGAATTTGTTCTCACAATTGTAAATACACTGTATTAATCACAGCCATAGCTATATGAATCAGGGATTCTTTTATTAGTTAGGTACTCCTCAGACCCCATGGAGTCTAGTTCTTCTTCTTGTGACTAGTGAGTGTGCATGCAAAATAAAAATGGTGGCCGTGGAATTTAACACTATGAGAAGCCAGGTTTCTGTGACACCTGTTCATATGCTCACTCCTTCACATATTTACTCATCGAATGTTTATTATACACCTACTATGTGGTCTTGTGACTTATTATATACCTACTTGCTAGGCACTGTTGAGAGCAAATGCAGACCCATTTCTGCTATCTTGGAGATTACAGTCCAGTGGAAAGATAAAATAGGCGAATAATCACACTTGGGTGTGTAATTGCAAACTGAGATAAATTCCATGATTGAAAGAAATAGGGATTCTCAGGAATCCAGTAAACTGGAACCTTAGTTTACTCACAGGCAAAATGGATACTAAAATTCCTACTTTATAAGATTCTATGAAATTAGAGATAAAGGCAAATAATAGGTACCCCACAAATGTTCACTCTTATTCCTTCCCCTCCAATATAGGTCTTAAAACGATAAAAAATTGAGAAGAATCATGCTAATTAAATTATTAAGATAAGTTAAAGGCAAAACATTGTTGGTTTTGCCGGGCAGTTCCTTAATCCTGCACTTGAGTTGAGAGGTGGACCTAAGCCAAAGCATGTATTCATTGATTCATTTAGCAAACATTTAGTGATGGTTTACAAAGTGATTGGTTTTGTGGAGAGTGGAGAATGAGATAGACAAGGTCCTTGTCCTCAGGGAGCTCACAACCTATTAGGAAATACGAGCAATAAACAAATAATAATATAATACAGAGTATTTTATGATTGAGGAGCAAGTTAGTTCTATAAGGAGAGATTCTCATACTGAGGCAAATGCTCAGAATCTGATGTCCTCCTATTTAGATGTTTGCTTTACACAACAGTTAGCATCTATTGTGTGTTTACCATGTTCTGAATCCTTTACAAACATCATCTCGTTTAATCCTCACAATGGCACTGTAATATAGGCACAATGTTCCCATTTTGCAGATGTGGCAACTGAGGCCAATTAATTAATTTGCTTGCGGTCCTACAGACAGTATGTGGCATGACCAGACTAAAACCTGTGCAGCCTGGTGCGCAAACATGCTCTTTTAACCACAAGTGATGCTGTCCTCTAGGACAAGATGTTCTCTTCCAGGTCAGGGGGTACCTGATTAGTGTACAGCCTCTAACCCTTCACGGGTGGGCTCCAAAGTTTGACCAGTGAATAAAATGAAAATCTGCTACAATGGAAGCTACCTGATTTCTGTCAGTTGGATCTTTGAGCTCACTGGTTTTACAATTTGATATAAAGTGGGTTACCCCTTGCTGTAAGGGTAGAAAGTGTAGTTTAATGTCCAGCCAGAACTTAAGAAAGATTGTGTATTTCCTAGAATGTATGAGAACTTTGCCTTGTGATTTATGGGACAGTCAAGATAGAGCAATAAGCGATTCTACTCAAACAGTGACCTCTGGAGAAAGCAGCATTTGGTGCTCAGTAAATATTTGTTGAATGAAGGAAAAAAGTAAGAAAGGAAGAGTAAATTCAATATCATATTCAATAGTTGGGGAATTTTTTGAGATATTAATTTGGTTCTTCTTTATTCTGGTATTTTTCTTAGTATTTTAGCCTGCTTTATAGGTGTGAAGCCAGTCACTTCTAGGGTAATGAGAGTGGTGATTAAAAAGTATCTAAGCGACCGGCTCAGAAATGTCCAAGGGAGGGAGGGCCAATATCTATGATAAAGGAAGTTTGTAGTTCTTTCTTTCTTTTTTTTTTTTAAAGACAAGATTACTGAGGAGAATCAGAAAGTAGGATCAGAAAGCAATCTCTGGTAAAATCCTTCCATTTCTACAAATTCAGGGCATAACATAGCCTCTGAAAATTTCACTTTTGAATTGGTGATGGGCGAGCTGGTATAAAGACCTATTCTAAACAACAACAGCACTCAGATATAGCCTAAAAGTTTGCAAACCTCTTTCATGAATATTTTGGATATCATCTGATACAACTCGGGAGAGGGGAAACCTCGTATTTAAGAGTGAGAGCTTTGAATCAAACCTAAGGTCATAGAATCAGAATAGAGGTTAACTGGGGGAGTGGGGCATAGGGGAGCTTGAAAGAACTTTCAGGGGAGATGGAAATGTTCTGCATGTTGATCTTATAGTGGTTACATGGGATATACACATAAGTAAACATGCATTGAGATGTGTGTTTAAAATTGTGTTTTACTACTTGTAAAATATACCTCAATAAAAATTTTAAAATATTAAAAGTTAGAAAAAAAAGAGTGAAAGTTTTTGAATCAAAATGATTTGAGTTCAAATCCTGACTTGGTCATTTAATAACTATGTGACACCAATTGCTAAACATAGAAACTGGATAAATTTCAATATTCATTTAGAAATTAATTTTATGATGCTGTCCTAAGTATTAAAATACAGGTTATACTTAAATCATTCAAAGTTTGGCATGTTCACACATGTGCACAAAGTATTTGATAGATATTTACACACTGGGAGACACAATTATGGTCTGACTTTGGAGTTTTGGCAGATCTGGGTTCAAATTCTGGCAAGTTTCCCTACTAGCTTTTTTTGGGTGCGTGTGATCCGAACCCTCGGGCGGGAGCACCGCCGCGCTTCCCAAGCGGCGCACTATCCAGTGCGCCACCGGGCCGGCCCCATACATTCAATATTAATTGAGTACCTACTGTGTTTACTGTACTAGGTTCCAGGGACACTGTGGTAAACAAGAAAAATGTGATCTGTGCTTCTACTGAGCTTCGACCAAGCCACAGTTACCTGTCTTGGGAACAGAGAAATGACTCCTTCCTCAGGGCATCCTGGTAAGGAATAAATGAGATCAAGCATGTAGAGTACCTGGAATATAGTGGATGCTCAAAAACAAACAGACAAACCCACCCCAAACATTTTACAGATTGTGAGGAATCTGATGCTTAAGTGACTTGTCCAAAGTCATGCATTTACTAAGAAGTGGAGTCAGAACTAGAACTCATAACATAGGTTTTAATTCACACTGGTATTTTGTTTGTTTGTTTGTTTGGGTTTCTTTTCTTTTCTTTTTTTTTTTTGGTGGCTAGCTGCATGGAAAAGTCTTAATTCAAAGTCCCATAATTTAAAAAAAAACATTATAAATGACATCCGTACTTTCCCATTATGTGTTTTCATTTGTATAGCACTCTATGTCCTCTGCACTATAGCTAATATTTATAAAGATGCGTAAATGACACTGAAGTAGGGTTGTCGGATTTAATAAATACAAATAAAATGAAATAAAAAAATTTAGATAAGGGATGAGTTTTTTTTTTTTTTTTTTTTTTTTTTTT
>NW_007726817.1:206332-226695 GCF_000696425.1 Galeopterus variegatus | reverse complement strand
CCCTGAAGTAGGGTTGTGGGATTTAAAAAAAAAAAAAAAAAAGAAAAAAAAAAATTTAGAAAAGGGGTGTTTTTTTTTTTTTTTTTTTTTTTTTGGTATAAGTATGTCCCATGCAATATTTTGGACATATTTATACTAAAAATTTATTCACTATTTATCTGAAATTCAAATTTAACTGAATGTTCTGTATTTTATCTGGCAAATGTACACTGAAGGAATCATTGAATTTCAAATAAATGTTTCTTCATTATAAGCAATATTAGTTTTTAAAGATTCATGTAAAGTTAAAAAAAGACTTTGAAAACATTCAAAGATTGAGGTAATTTTTAAAAATCAATTTTTCAATGTTATACTACTGATTGACTCCTTATTCTGAAATACAGGAATCAGAATTTTTAAAAAAAATACAGTTAGGACTGGCCAGTTAGCTCAGTTGGTTAGAGCATGTTGCTGATAAAGGTCCAGGGTTTGATCCCTGTATTGGCCAGTGCCAAAAAAAAAAGAAAAAAAAAATTAAAATTAGAATTTTTATTTAACCTCCTCCCAGCTTCTGGTTTTTTGTTAGTTAATTATTGCTATTATTTTGCTTTCAAGGCTTACAATATTTATTTTATTTTCTGAAGCAATATTTCCCACAGCTGCTAAATTCTGTATTTAAATGTATTCAATGTTCACCCACCCTTTTACATTGAGTGTCTTAATACCTGAATTGTTAATGTTATTGGTTGATTTTCATCATTAAGTGTTTTTTTTTTTTTATCAAGGAAAGCTCATGTGAATTATTCCATGAGTTATCTAGTGCTTGCTAATGTCTGCCTGTTGTATTTAAAATTGAATGCCAACCTGGCTTGGTAAAATTTTGGAGCACACTTTCTCTCAGAACCTTTGGACATTTCTTCATTGTTGTGTTCAATGTGAAATGGCCTGAGGTGGGAGGGGAGAGCTGTACTGGGGCTATGTACAATCTTCGGTGGGGACCAGGGCTCAGAGATTTTGATAAACGGCCTTTCCCAGGGGTGTGTCCAGTGTCTTTGAGCAGACACCCTTGGCCTTCAGATCTTTACCATAGTTCATCATGGTGCCCAAGAAAATGGAAGCCGGGTGGTTTTCCCACCTCTGCTGAGAGTTCCTGGAGGCAGATACTTATACTCCCAGGAAATTTCCCTTTACTTTTTCCCAGGATGTTCACTCACTCTAGGGTACAGGTGAGAAATCTCAGAATGTTGTGGGTTCACCTGCTTTCCCAGTATCCTTTTGTGAGGAAAGTTAAGAATCACACTTGACTCAGTCTGAAATCTTCTATTTCTTTCCTTGGTGCTTTGGACTGAACTCGCCCCCACCCCCCTGTACTCCAAATCCATATGTTGAAGCCCTAATCCCCAATGTAATTTGAAGGTGGGGACTTTGGGAGGTAATTAGGTTTAGATGTAGTCATGAGGGTGGAAGCCCCATGATAGGGTTAATGCTTTGATAAGAAGAGATAACAGCACCCTCTCTCTTTCCCCACCCTCCCTGCTTCTTCCTGCCATGTAAGGACACTGCATGAAGGAAGAGGACCCTTACCAGACACTGCATCAGCTGGCACCTCGATTTTGGACTTCCCAGCCTCTAGAGTTGTGAGAAATATTAATTTTTTAAGCCATCAAGTCTACAGTATTCTGTTATAGCAGCCGGAGCTCACTAAGACTTGGTTATCCCTTTGTGATGCCTGTACCACAAAGTTGTATCCCTCTCATTGTTTGGTCAAATTGATTAATTCTCTTAATTAATGTTTTGGTATCTTTTATCGTTATATTTTGGTTAGATATACAGGGACAGAGATTCTGTGACCCAACTTCATTTTGCCATCTTCACCAGAAGTTTCACATCAACTCATTTACTCTTCACTATAACCCCATACGATAGATACTACGTAATTTAAACTTTAAAATTTCCTTAACATTTCAAACATACATTTAAGTACATAAAATAATATAATACATAACTTCCTACTCACCACTATGATTAAACAAATGTAAATGCTTTTGCCAATTTGCTTAAGAAATGAGACTATATAGAAACAGCTAAGATCATCCTCTTCTCCCCATCCTCTCCCTTCCCAATGGTAATCACCTTCCTGAAATACATTCCCATGTGTATTTTGAACTTTTGTTATAAAGACACATATCCACAAACTGTATAGTACTGCTTAATGTGTGTAGATATATTTTACGTATCCTTTCACAACTTGCTTTTAATTTTTTTTTTAGCTGTACTAGGTTTTTAAACTTTAATTGTGTTAAAACATATAACTAGTTTCTTGGTTCTCAAATTGTGGTCTCTGGACCAGCAGCACCAGCAACATCTGAGAACTTGTTAGAAATGCAAATTTTGGGGCCAAAGGTCCATAGAATGAATCAGAAACTCTAGGAATAGGGATAGGACCCAGTCATCTGTCCTTTACCAAGCCATCCTGGTGATTCTGATATACCCTAAAGTTTGAGAATGGGTGTTCTAATTTTTTTCATTTTATTTGCTGTCTAGTGCTTTATTATACCAGTCAGCTACAGTGTATGTATCCATACTAAGGAACAGTTAGATTTTTTTTTTTTTACAAATAATTCTGCATTGAACATACTAGTACATATCTCCTTGGATACACATGTCGGAACTTTCCAAGATACCTACTTAGGAGTGGAATTGCTGACTTTTTAATAGATCACATCTTGAATTTTATAAGGCTTAGCAAGATTACTGTTTAAAGAAGTATTAATTAAAGAAGTATACTCCTGTCAGCAATGTATAAGAAGTACATTTCTAACTATCCTTGCCAACTTTTGATATTTTCAGACTTTATTCATTTATTTATTTTTGCCTACAATTATGGGTGTGGAATGATATATTCATTGTTTTAGTTTTAATTTTCCTGAAGTTAGTGATATTAAGCAACCTTATCTTACTGGCTATTCAGGTTTCTTCCTTTGTGAATTGCCTGTTGATATATCTGACCCATTTTTCTATTGGGTTTGTTTATATTTTTCTTATTAATCCATAATAGTTCTTTGTATATTCTCTCTCTCTCTTTTTTTAAAACAGGCTAATTTGTTATTCATCAAAGAAGCATGTCTGAGGTCTTCCTTCTCCTCTTCAGCTGGAGCCTTTGTTTTGGGGGAGTATGGGCGGGTGTTGGCTGGCCAGTACAGGGATCCAAACCCTTGGTCTTGGTGTTATCAACACCATGCTCTAGCTAACTGATCTTTACATATTCTCAATACTTATCCCATGTTAGGATTAGGCCTTCTCTCTGCGGCTTGTCATTTTACTTGTTAATGGTGTCTTAGCATTCAAAAGTTTTGAATTTTAATGTAGTCCTATGTTTCAACCTTTCCATTTATGATTTGTAGAGTTCTGTGTCTTGTTTGAGAATTCTTCTCTCAATGTCATATAGATAGTCTCCTTGGTAAATACTATTATGTCAATTTTATAGAAGAGTCAACTGGGGCACAGAGAGCCTACGTGACACGCTCAAGGTTACAGAGCACTGGAGATGAGTGCCTTGGGCTCTTGACCCCACGGTTGCACTGCAGTCCACAGTTTAGGAACTTCTTGTCATCCTGCTCTGCTAGTTGCCTCATGAGAACTCCTCAGCCTTTTTCTGTAAATGTAGAAAGTGTGCTGAGCTCAGACAGGCTGCAGGTTAAGTGCAGTTCTCATTTACTATATAATGAAGCATCTGGCTCTAGACTTCAGGATTTCTAAAAAGATTTAATTTTTTTCCAAATAATTTCAGATTTATAGAAAAATTGCAAAAATAATGTAAAGAATTCCTGAACGTTTTTTACACAGATTCTCCAAGGAATATTTGACCATGTTTGCTTTATAACTTCCTCTCTCTCTCTCTGACTCTGTATTATCTAATTTACAGGTGTTATTTGAATTTCACAAATTGTCCCACTAATATTCTTTAGAGCAAAAGGAATATTTTTTTTTTCTGGTCCAGGATCCAATCTAGAGTTATATGTCGTCTTTAGTTTCTAAGTCTCTTGAGTCTCTAATTTACAACACTTCAGCCTTTTTTTGTCTTTCACCACCCTGACATTTTTGAAGAGCACAGGCTCGTTATTTTACAGAATGTCCCTGTTTGGGGCTTGTCTCATTTTTATTCATTGTTAGATTTAGCTTGTACATTTTTTTTTAATTTTTTTTTTTTTTTTTTTTTTAAAAAGATGACCGGTAAGAGGATCTTAACCCTTGACTTGGTGTTGTCAGCACCACGCTCAGCCAGTGAGCAAACCGGCCATCCCTATATAGGATCCGACCCCGTGGCCTTGGTGTTATCAGCACTGCACTCTACCGAGTGAGCCACAGGCCGGCCCGAGCTTGTACATTTTTTTTTAATTTTTTTTTTTTTTTAAAAAGATGACCGGTAAGAGGATCTTAACCCTTGACTTGGTGTTGTCAGCACCACGCTCAGCCAGTGAGCAAACCGGCCATCCCTATATAGGATCCGACCCCGTGGCCTTGGTGTTATCAGCACTGCACTCTACCGAGTGAGCCACAGGCCGGCCCGAGCTTGTACATTTTTTTTTAATTTTTTTTTTTTTTTAAAAAGATGACCGGTAAGAGGATCTTAACCCTTGACTTGGTGTTGTCAGCACCACGCTCAGCCAGTGAGCAAACCGGCCATCCCTATATAGGATCCGAACCCGTGGCCTTGGTGTTATCAGCACTGCACTCTACCGAGTGAGCCACAGGCCGGCCCGAGCTTGTACATTTTTGCAGGAATACACAGAAGTGAGATTGCATCCTTCTCGCCAGTATTTTTCTAAAAACCCTTTTGACTAGAACCCCCTGCAGCATTATACAAATAAATGCATTTTTCCAGACAAAGGAATTAATATCTCTTATATCCAATTCTGAAAGGCTCATGTGACCTAATAAAAGTGAAGATATTACACATTTCTCCTTGCTGGTCTTGGTAGAAGTCCTTGGCCAACAGAGCTATCTGAGAGTCGAGGAGAGAGGCATCAAAGTAGCAGCAGAGGGGTTTGCAGCTCGACATTACAGGCTTCACAGCCCTCCAGGACCTGCCTGTGCTGCCCCAAGGGATTTACCTAGTGTGTTATGCAAACAGATCTCCAATGCTCCAACTTTCTTGGCTCAAGTTTATTGGGGGAATTTATCATTTGTGAAGTCTTGGTGGATCAGAATACATGCTGTGGAGTCAAAATGGTCTATGTTCACTTCTCTGTTCTACCACTTTCTAACTGGGCAAACTTGGGTTTGTTTTTTAACTTCCCTGTACTTCACTTTCTTCATTTATAAAAAGAGGGTAAGAATAGTCATTAGGTCAGTATGAAGTAAATTAAATTAAATGAGTTAGCACATATCATGCATAAAGCTCTTAGAATCATGTCTGGCTCTTCGTGAGAGCTCATTAGCTCATAAAGCTCATCTTCTCCAGACTCATTTTATGACATCATGGTTTGTGTCTTCCTATGGATTTGCTTGTGCTATTTGTTAAGCCATTCCTAGAAAGCAGAGGCCCTTGGGTTTTAATGGACTACTCTGTTCACGGGTGGAATAAATATCACAAAGCTGATCACTAAATCCTGGTCTCTCAGGACATAGGAGTGGGAGTGGAGGGGACTTTGTTGTGATAATATCAAGTTCCTGGTGAGCTTCAACAGAACTTAAAGCACGATTCTGTAAAACCAAGTGGATCAGAATAGGACTGAACCCACTTGGCAAGCTCTGTTGTCTGTTGAAAGAGGTGGTTCAGAGAACTGCTGAACAGCCACCTCCAAATCCCTCCCAGCCATTAGGGATCTCCTTTGGCAAGCCACCTGGTTTGGAGCCCAGTCTCTATGACACACCCATGTCAGTATAGCTGTGTATTTAGAATAACGGTCCCCCAAATATGTCCATGTACTAATCTCTGGAACCTGGGAATATGTCACCTTACATGGCAACAAGGACTTTGCAGATGTCGTTGATCTTGAGATGGAGAGATAATCTCTGATCATCCAGGTGGACCCAATGCAATCACAAGGGTCCTTCTAAGAGGGAGGTAGGAGCTCAGAGTCAGAGAAGATGTGATGACGGAAACAGAGGAGGGAGGGAGAGAGTGGGGGAAGAAAAAAAGAGGGATAGAGACAAAGACAGAGAGACAGACAGAGACACACAGAGAGAGAGATTAGAAGATGTTATGCTATTGGCTTTGAAGACAGGGCCACAAGTCAAGGAAAGCAGACAGCCCCCAGAAGCTGGAAAAGGCAAGAAAACACATTCTACCCTAAAGCCCCCAGAGGGAAGCCCTTCTGACCCATTTTTTGACATTTGACTTTCTTCTCTTCAGAAAATTTAACAATTATATTTTTTCCTTTTCTAATTTTACCATGGCGTACTTTTTTCCCTTTTAATAAAGTCATTAATCCAATTAAATTTATTTTCATGTATGATATCACAGGTAAAAGTCATTAGATTCTCTCTCTCCCCAAGCTATCTCAACACCGAATAACAGCCCCAAGCCATTTTTGTACCTCTTCTTTATCATACAACATTATTTTCCATAGGAAGATTAAATTTAGGGTTACCCATTGTTTGCATAATATTTCTGTCTCTTTTTGAGGCAATCCACACTGTTTCAATTATTGTAACCCTAGACGGACCATATTTAGTCATTCCGTTTCCAGAACCATGTGAGTGTACTTGTGGGAAAACATTTAATAAAGTTATCTTTAACGTACATATGTGAGTATTGTTTTTGCTACTCAGATGACCAGGTTAATCTGATTAATGCCCCCCCTTCACTTGAAAGTCTCAAAGGATCCATCTCTGAATTTGCCAACATGTGTTGGGGTATATACATAGAATATAGAAAAGTAAAGGATAATGTCAGAGAGTAGGACAGGTCAGCTGTCAATGGCTCACCATTTCCTGGAGATTTTTATTCAGTGAGTCTAGGGTAGAACTTGAGAACCTTTATTTTTATTTTTATTTCTCCTTTTCTGTGCCTTACAGCCCCCAAACCAGCACTCTTCCCATGATGCCCTGCAGCCCCACAACCAGCCTCCCTCTCTTTAGTTTTCTTAAAAGCTCTCTCAGGTTTGCAAACTACTGGGCTAGGTAATTAAAATTGCAGAGATAACATACCTAAAGGCCATTTGTCATGTGTCACCAACTTTCAGGTTTCCTCACAGGTAACCCAAAATGAGAATGTTAGATCTCCCTTATGAGGGTTAGAACTGGATAACTGGCTGAGTCACTACAGACAGAATCTGAAGGATGTTTCAGATTCAAAACTTAGTGGTGTAAAGCAACCATTTTATTCTCATTCATAGCTTCTGAGAGTCAGGATTTCTGGAAGGGCTTGCTTGGGCAGTTCTAGCTCAGAGTTAGTCAGACAGTGACTGCTGCTGGAACGGCAGGGAGATGGAGCAGCTGGAGACTGGGTGGACACCTCTCTTCACATAGTCTTGGGTCTCTCCACTTGCTCTCTCTGCATAGGTTTATTTGGGCTTCCTCACATTATGGCAGCCTCAGGACAGTTGTGCTGCTTATGTGGAGCTCAGGGCTCTAAGAGAGTGGGTAAAAGAACCAGGCAGGACCTGTATGGCCTTCTATGACATAGACTTATTAGTGACATAAACCTGGCCAGATTCAAGGAAGAGGAACATAAGCCCCCATCTCTCAATGGGAAGAAAATCAAGGTCCCGTTCTAAGAGTGTGTGGAATGGGAGAAATAGTTGTGGCCATCTTTGAGAAAAACAATCTACCACCATGGAGTCATCCCTCACCCCACATCCAGTGCACCAGATCCCTTCCCCCAAATCTTTCTCTAATCTGTCCACTTCTCTATGTACCCCTGGCCACCACCTAGTCCAAGCCATTGTCATCCCTAGGTTGACTGCTTCAATTGCCTCCAAACTAGGGTCTCTGCTTCCACTTTTTCTTCCTGCCAATTCTTTCTTTTCTACACCTAGAGACATATTTTTACTTTTTTAATTTTAATTTTTATTTAATTTTAATTTTTATTGAATTGTAATTGATTATACATATTTTTGGGGTTCAACATTGACATATGTTGATCAAATCAATATTATTAGTGTATATATTGTTACAAATTATATTTATTCTTTATGCCTCTTGTCCAATCTCTTCCTATCCCCCCGTCACCTCTGATAATCCTAGATTTCTTCTCTCCTTCTGGAAGAGTAATGGTTACTGTGTGGATTTGTTGCCTAGATGATCTGTCCAATGCTGAGAGGTGTGTTCAGGTCCCCCAATATTATTGTAGAGCAGATGCTTCTTCTCTCACTCTGGAATGGGCTTTGTGGAGAGAGACATCTTCTTTTCTTTGGTCTCTGCTGGTGACTCTCCTTGTGTCAATGCACTCCAGTGGCTGGCAGACCATCTGCATGGTGGTTGTGGAGTCTAGCTGCTTTTGTGGCAGCCATGGTTATTGTGGTGGCTGTGGTGGGCCACCCACATGGAGGTGATGTTTTTGACATGCTCCTTGGCACTGGTGGTGTGCCTGGTTGTGGGGGGGGGTGTCATCTGGTCTCTAGCTCCATACCTCAGGACCCCAGGTGGGCCCCAAGGTGCTGGTGGTGTGCCTGGTTGTGGGAGGGGAATCTGGTCCCCAGCCCCATGCCTCAGGTCTCTGAGCAGACCCTGAGGTGCTGGCACAATGTGCCTCGTTGTGGGAGGGGGTCCGGTCCCCAGATCCATGCCTCAGGTCCCTGGGCAGGCCCCAAGGCACTGGAGGTGTGCCTGGGCTAGAACTAATTTTTTGTCCTTTGCTTACTTCCAAAATGGGGGAACTTCCTGTGGGGAGCAGTACTTGAGCTGTGTGGTTTAGCTAAATCCCTGCTTTGCTGCTGATTCCCTAGAGAAAGCTTTTTGTGCAGCTCCAGTTTTAATGGTTGACTTTGTAGGTACTTTCTACTCTCCAGAGACCCAGTGCACGTGGGTTGTGTAGAAACTCTGATCTGGGCCCAAGTCTTTTCATCAAACAGCACCCCATGCAATTCTATATTCCTGACCATTCTCCTCTGAGTGGTCCTTCGCTGATTGGGATGTCAGTCAGTTGTCCTTGCTGTGCCCCAGTGTTCTCCCGGTGGTCCCATCTCCCCCACCACCTGTGCTGCAGATACTTCCCATGGGACAGGCCATGTGCTGGTCCCTTGCGATGACTCACCAGCCTCTGAGTGGCTTCATTTTTTCAGTTGTTCTGACTCCTCGCTCCTGTGTGGGTCCACAGGAACCCAATTAGTGGTCTTGCTGGCCTGGAGGCCACCAAGGCCCTCTTCTCCCCTGCCACCCCCAAGCAACTTCATCCAAAGGGCACAGCTGTAGCTTTTGCCTGCTCCTATTCCGTGCACTCAGCAGCTCCAGCCTAAAGCAACCACGGCATGAAATGGTTGGAGCAGTTTTTTCGTTCTCTCATAGTGGCTTTTCCTGCTTTCATGCACTCTGTAGGTCTCTCCTCATCTTCTCCTGAGCGGCCCCAGCTTGGCTGTTGTTGCTTTTTTATAGTTGTAAATTGGTTCATTTGTGGGAGAGAGCAATGCTGGGGACTGTCTATTCTGCCATCTTGACCGGAACTCCTAGAGACATATTTTTATAAAATAAATCTGATTGTCACTCCCCATTGTCCTTAGGATAATGAGAGAGCTGCCTTCAAGGCTCTGAAAGATATGGACAACATTCTCCCTGCCTTTCGTTTGTCACGACAGGTCCTATGGTCATTTATGAATTATGTTGACTTCCCCTTTGGATTTCTTGAGAGGAAGAGGTTTGCTGAACACCGGGAACTTCCTTACTTCTGTCCCAAGGACGGTTTTTAGGTTTGTTCTACACTGGAGTGGAAAGAGACATCGCCCCAATTTGGCCACAGGAAGCATTTTTGTCCATGCGCTTCGTCGACTTGAATCACATTCACTTTATGGTCACGTTTGCTCTGGCAGCCATTCCCCCCTTAACCCACTCACTTTGCCACCAACCCACTCTTCTTTCTTTTCTTTTCTTTTCTTTTTTTTCTAAAAAGATGACCGGTAAGGGGATCTTTACCCTTGACTTGGTGTCGTCAGCACCACGCTCAGCCAGTGAGCAAACCGGCCATCCCTATATAGGACCCGAACCCGCGGCCTTGGTGTTATCAGCACCGCACTCTCCCGAGTGAGCCACGGGCCGGCCCGATATGGACCCTTTCTGCCTTCCAGCCTTATTTTGTGCCACTGTCCCCATTGCTTTTCAACCTGCAACCCCACTGGCATTTTTTTCAGGCCCTACATTCATTACATTCTTTCAGCCTCAAGGCCTTTGTACTTCCTATTCCCTCTGCTTAAAATGCTTTCCCAGCCTCCTTCCTATTTATTTCTTCTCCTTCCTCCCTTCTCTTTTACCTCTTTAACTAACTTCTACTCATCTTGAAGGTTTTAGTTTTTATCTCACTCCCCCACATTCAGAACAGAGAGGCAGAATAGTGTGATAGCTAGGAGCACAGACTATTGATTCAGACAACCTGGGTCCAAATCCTGGCTCTATTATTTATTGGCTGTATGACCTTGAGCATGTTACTTAACCTTCTGTGCCTCAATTTCCTCCTTTGTTAGACAGGCATAGCAATAGTAACTATCTTAAAAGACTGCTGTGAATGTTGATGAGTTAACATAGGTAAAGCCCCTACAACAATGGCTCTCACATAGTGCTGTTAGCTTAGCTCAATTACCTACCACACTCTGGTAGGGCTGTGCATCTCTTTTTAAATTACCTGTCCAATCAGAGGCCACATAATGGGAAGTGAGGAGATTTTTCCTCTTACCTCCTAATCTGTGACTTTGGACCCACAAATGAGGACAAAGGGGTGTTAAATACATTATGAAGTAGAGTCCCTTAACCTGAGGTTCATGAACTTGGATGGGAAAAACGTATTTCCTTATTTTCCTTTACCTCTAACTGAAATTGAGCATTTCTTTCAATGATAAATGTAGGTAATAAACTATAGTAGTATTAGCAGAGCCTGCTACATCATCACCAAAGGAAGTCACAGATATTTCTATTTCATATCACATTATAGTTGTTGAAGATGTCTTGAATTATTGTTTTCATTCATCATTACTTTGAAATTATGGAGCTTTTAGACTTGCCACTAAATCTTGTTATTTAATCCATTAATAGGAAGCACATATAGTGCTATATCACACATTCATCTTAATATTTTGATGACTGTATTTCCATATAGTTGATTTTCTTTGTAATTATTTATCTTATTTTATGCATATACAACTATTTTTCTGAGAAGCATCCATAGGATTCTCTAGGCAGCCAGAGGAGTCCACAACACACAAAACAACTTAGGAACCCTGCTCTAAAGAAAGTCGTCAACTACTGTGGTGAGAAGCTTTCCTCAGGGCGTACTAACAGATGAGTGTTTTCTTTGACTCAGGTGCTGTGCTGAGGACTTTATACATATCCTTATTTAATCCTCTCAACATCCTAAGAAGTAAATATTGTTATTATCCCCATTTACAGATGAGAAAATTGAGGCTCAGAGGAGTAGGTAAAGGTCACAGAGCAATACATTAGTGGTGGAGCCCATGCTCTTAATGACTTCAATATCCTTCTTCCCGTATAAACCCTCTGAGTCCTTGCCACTACCCTGCAATGTAAGTACCTCTTACCTGCATTTTACAGATGAGGAAACTGAGACTCAAAGAGGTTAAGTCATTTTTTTTCTCCCTGTTAAGTGACACAGTCAAGGTTCAAACCCATGTGAGATTCCTAAGCCCACATGTTTCACTCTACCCTGTAGTGTTAATTAAAGGTATAGAAGTGTAGCTTGGGTGAGCTAATTGTTTAGCAGATACCTTCACATGCCATCCACCAGGATTAGATGGTTTGGAAAGAAATTACCACTTTTACTGCTTTTGCTATGGGGTTACAGAACTGTGTGGGGAGCGTCTTTGTTGATGTGAAATACACCCTGACATTTGGAAAACTCCATTAGCCGCTATTGTCTAGATTAGAAAGTTAAAAGTAGGAAGTGGGAGATAAAAGAGTATACAGGTAGGAAGTTCGGTGTTGAGCTCATGCTGAAATGGAAAGAACCATTATTTGGAAACCATTAATGATGAACTTGGTAAGGATCAAAGTAGTCTTGTGACCTGTAAATCTAATGAAATGGAAATGAGGTAACAGTATGTTTTATAACTCTGAAGGATCTGAGAAGTTGGAAATGATCTCAGCATGAATACTATAAGGGAAGAGGGAACAATGAAAGCTATGTAGAAAAGGATCATTATTCAGCTTTATTAATAGTGGGTATTCGTCTTGTCTTTCAACACAGGGATTGCAAAGGAGTTTGTTTCACCTTGCCGGGTGTATGAAAATGCAGCGGTTGTCAGTCCCTGCTACTTCCTTCCATAGAATCTAGCACATACAAAGGAAGGAAAGCAGAGAGCTATGACGAGGCAGATGAATAGCTCAGGCTGGGAGAGGAGACAGGAGACAAGAGAGAGAATAGGGGAGAAGAAAAGAACTAAGATTCTTCCCATCATTGCCCAACCCCTTTTCTCTAGACCTAAGCTGTCTAATATGGTAGCCACTAGCTATGTGTGGCTATTTACACTTGTTAAAAGTAAATACAGTAAAAATCCACCTAATTGGTTGCACAAGCCCCATTCCAAGTGTTTGACAGGCACCTGTAGCTAGTGGCCACCATATTGGATGGTGCAGATATAGAATATTTCCATCATCACAGGAAGTTCTATTGAACAGCACTGATAAACACCCCAATCCACCTATATGTCTAGGAGGAGTCAAAGCCCGGGACGAGGGAAACCCCATGACTCTAATACCCCTGGCCCAGGGGAAGACAGAAGAGTAGAGTCTTCTGAAATGGAACATAGGAGTTCCAGCTTCCTGTGTGACCTTAGGAGAGCTACTTGTACTCTCTAGAGCTCAGTCTTCTAATGTTAGTGATTAATACTATTTTTACTAGACATTATGATGAGAAAACTATGTAATTAATTTAGTCCTTATAATAACCATGAATGCTCTTAGGCCCATTTTAAAGAAGAGAGACCAGAGATTAAAAATGGGCCCAAGGCCACACAGTTAGTAGCACAACCAGGTTTTGGACTCAATTCTCTGACTTCAGAAGTCACACTCCTACCGACCAAACTACACTGCCTCCTGCTGCTAGTTCCTCATTTGTAAACCAAGGTGTCTTAGCTGGATTCTCCCAGAAACTGAAACTGAGACAAGGATGCTGTAGTTTGAATACAAGTAGTTTTTTGGGGTGGTGACCCCAGGAAGCACTGACGGGGGACTGGGGAAGTGAAATAGAAGAGAAGGAAACCATTACAGGGTTCCATTATAGTAAGTGCTCAGTGAATATTAGTTGAATGAATACATTATTGAATGAAGTTAATATGAAAAGGACAATTCATTAGAAAAAAATGAGTAAAGCATATACATAATTAATTCATAGAAGAGGAAATCCAAATAGTTGATGAACATTTGATAGGATGATCGACTTTACTAACAATTAGGGAAATGTAAATTAAAGCAGCAATGAGATATCTCCTTTACCCATCGAATTGTCAAATATTTAAATGAATGATAATAATTAGTGGTGGAGAGAATGTAATATAAAGGGCCCTTCAAACATGTGAATTTCCCAGTTTTTTTGAAAAGTATTTTGAAAATACCTGTTAGCATTTACAATATACATACTCACAATTTTTTTTCTAGAAATCTATTCTATAGAAATAAAATCATAAGTGCCTAACTATATGTGTACAAGGATGTATGTTGTCGCATCACACTCTGCAGTAGTGAGAACTTGCATGCAACCTGAATGTACATCAACAGGAGAAGGGCTGAATCAGTTGGGACAAGTCCACATCATGGAATATTACGTCATGCTTATTTTAAAAAAGAATGTATCAGATCTGCATTTACTAACCTGGAGTTATTTCCATGATATATTGTTAAGTGAGAAAAGTGGTTGCAGAAAAATGACAAAGAATCCTTTTCTTATGAAATGAACATATACGAGTATATTCTTAAATATGTGGAAAGACATCTACCAGGCTGGTCTGGTGAGAGGAGTGTAAAGAAAGATAAAGAAAAAAATAGATGTTTACAGAAGTAAAAATAATACACATGGTATAATGTTATAGGAAAATTTATAACAGGAAATCCATCTGTGATATATCCTTGGGAGAGAAAAATCTGAAGGTACGTATAGGCAAGGACTAAAAGGTGATATATACAAATGTACAAATGAAAACATTGATTTAATTTTGGAATGGGACCATGGATTATTTTTTGGTCTTCAATAACTTGAGTGGGAAAGCCTTGTTTATTCACTGGGCTATGGCTATATGAAAAGATGCAGAATTGTATCTCTTGATCCTCATTCCCAAACTTTGCTGTTTTTTCCCCCATTAATTCACTGAGAAGAAGTTGCCTTCTTATGGGTCTTTCCTCAGGGTTTGGCATTTTTGAGGCATTTAGACTTCTGACTTCTGAGAAGATTTCCCCTACACTAGTGGGCCAAGAAAGTATCTGCCTCCTTTTGTTTGTGGGCCTGGTATCTGCCCAAACTTAGGAGGAGGAAGGGGAAAGGAGAAAAATGCCATCCAGTGTTGTTCTTTACCGTGACATGTTCTGAAGGAACATTGCAGGGTGAATGAATTGTTTTGGCTGCTCAGCATCTGTATAACCTTCTTATTTGAGGGGCAGAGGACCCACCAAGGAAGCCAAGAAGGCACAGATAATTCTTCCCACCATTTGGCAGCCAGAATGTGGGGTATAAGTCAAGTGTGGACACTCTGATGTCTCTTCCCAAGATTTTGAATCTTGAAGCAGTGATGTTCAAGTTCAGGGTCAGTTAGAGATTGTACTGGTTAGAGATTGCTGTGTAAGAAATTATCCTAAAATTGAGTGGCTTGAAACAACAAACATCTATTATCTCACAGTTTCTGTGGGTCAGGAATCTAGAAGCAGCTCAGTTGGGTGGTTCTGGTTTGGGGTCTCACACAAAGCTGTAATCAAGGTGTCAGCTGGGTCTGAAGTCATATAAGGCTTGACCAGGGCTGGAGGATGCATTTCTACTTCCACTTCCCTTGTGGCTGATAGCTGGAGTCCTTGGTTTCTTGCTATATAGGCCTCTGCATAGACTGTTTGAGTGTCCTCGTGACGTGGTAGGCAGCTGGCTTCCCCAGGGGGCCCGATGAGAGAGAGAGAGAATGAACCAGAGCACATAAAATGGAAGCCTCAGTGCTTTTGCATGACCTGATCTCAGATGTGACCTTCCATCACTTCTGCTGGTTTCTACTGGTCACACACACCAACCCTGGTACAGTGAGGGAGGAGACTATACAAGTGTGTGAAGACCAGGAGGTGGGGATCATTGAGGGCGGTCCTGGAGATGGGCTTGTAAGAACTTTTCTGTGTCAGAGTCTTGCCTATGCCCCTCCTCCTGTGGTTTTTTCTTTTTTCTTTTTGGTGGCTGGCCAGCACAGGGATCTGAACCCTGGACCTTGGTGTTATCAACACCATGTCCTAACCAACTGAGCTAACTGGCCAGCCTCCTGTGGCTCTTGCCTGAATCTGGCTCTTCAGCCTCCCTGTCAATTTTATGAGCTGTCCAACACCCTTCCAATAATGTTCTTTTCTATTTAAGTTCATCAACTCTGTCTTCTCTTGTTCATAAGGACAACCCTAACTAGACCAAGTGCTATGACAGAGGACAGAAGTGGGGGAGATGGGTCAGCAGCAGAGGGAATTCACTTTAGATAAGGTGGTCAGGGAAGGCCTCCCTGGGGAGCTGCCATTTGACCCAAGAACTGAGTAGTGAGGAAGAGTCATCAGATGAAGAGTGGGAGGAGGGACATTTCAGTACAGAAAAAGCTCTGAGGTAGGAACTGAGATTGCTGGATGGCTGGAAGGTAGCAAGCAAGTGGGCAGTGGAGGCAAAGGTCAGCAAGAGCCAGATCATGCAGGATCTTGAGGCCATGGTAAGAAACTTGGATCCTCCTTCCCATAACCAAAGCCATCTCTTACTCCAGACATCAGAGTCTGGGAAGGCTGATGGCCAGAGTTGAGGCCTCCTTGTCTAGAAATCAGAATCAGCCAAATCAGTAAGTGGCTTTAACCAGATCATGATGAAGAAATTCTATACCTCATCCACCCACCCATCTGTTTTACTGGCTCTCGGGTTTTCCAAATTACTGGTTGGGTTCTTTCCTGAGTTTCTTAGTTCCCTTTGATAAATCCCAGCCCACTGTGCTGAGCTAAAGAGAAAGAGGGGCCTGGGAATCCCAGCTGGAGAGCCCAGTCATCTGGTGGAGATGGGCAGCTACCCAGGAGAGTGTAGGAATGAGTAGGTGGATGCTGATGGATCCCTTCAGTCTCATTACTTTGCAGTTCCATATTCACTCAGCAAATACTTGTTCAGGATCTGGCATGTGCCTATATTCTGTGGGAGCATTAGGTTAGAAAGATGTATGAGACACTGTTCCTTCTCTCCAGGAATTAAGTTAAATGTGAAGGATGGCCTGGTGCAAAGGTGATTGAGTGGGAGTTCCCTATTACTTAGGAATCGGCAATATAGGCCACAGCCAGAGCCAACACGCCTCGTGTACCCTGTATTCTAGGGACCCAGATTCTTTCTCTCCAGGGTTACTAAAGGAGGCACAAGTGACTTTACATCTGCTAGCCAAAACCCCAATTTCCTCTTCCTTGCTCATATAACAATGCTGGGGAGGAGAGAGGCCTTTGGTTTTATTGAGGCAATTCCCTTCCTGCCCAATTAAAGGAGGAGGGGGCTCAAAAGGGGTCAGTCATGGAGAATGAGAAGTGACTGCAAGAATGGAATGCTGGGAAGCTGTTCCCCTATGGGGGTGGGGTCTGCTTGGCAGTGGACTATGCGCATCTGAGCAGGGGAGATGAGAGGTAGAGAGGTGGAGTAGCTGGTCAGGATGCGTGAGTTCCTCTGGGTCAAGTGTGCACTGGCAGTAATTTGCCTGTCTGAAAAAGGCAGGGTGGGCACCTTTCTGGTGTCCCACTCAAGCAGGCTGACTGCTGGGCAAGAGGGTCCCACCAGTGGCAGGACCCAGGTGGTGGGGTGAGATAGGACAGGTCAAGCCTAAGCTGGATGCCCCCTGTCAGAGAACTGTGCAGTGGAAAAGTCCCCAAGAAACTTACTCATGTGCCCCATGAGAAACCACATATGGATAGTTGCCACTCCAAGTATCCATGGAAGGAGGACATGGACATGGACCGGAATGTTTGCTCTTTCCTTCCTCCCCATTTCAACAAGGGTGAGGGTGGAGGGTGTGTCTTCCAATTGAGCCATTCCCTGCCCCCTCTCCCCTTTTATTCCTAGCAGGTAGGATCCTGGCTCAAGTCAACCCTTTGATGAGTAAGAGAGAAGATAAAATGAGATTTAACTTGAGTTTGAGAATAAAGCTTTAAAGAATAGAAGTTTAACAATAGAAAGTGATCCGAACGTAATGCAATCTGCCCAAGATGTCATTAAGGGATGGAAAGGGGAGATTCAACACAGCATGGCTGAAGGCAGAGATTAGGGAGAAAAAAAGCTTCATTGTTATGCCCCACTGAGTTAAGTCTCCTCAATATGCTGGTTCTGCAAGTAAACAGAACAATTGAAATATAGTGTGGTCGGGCTAGATTCTTGCTTAGGTAAGCAGCGATGGGGTTGTGAGAGAGCATGGAGAAGTAGGTGTGTGCATCCCAGGTTGGCTGCTGGAGAGGGCTTTCCAGAGGCAGAGAACCAGAGCTGAGCCTAGAAAGATGAGGAGTTGGCCAGATGAAAGGAAAGGGGCAGAAGGGCTTTCCAGGCAGAGGTGATAGCCTGGTACACCTGGGCAGTGGTGCTGGAGCATCCAGTGGAAGGCAGGAAGAATAGAGATGCAGGCCAGGAAGCCCACGGTCTTGCAGCCCTGCACACCTAAGGAACAAGGGCTCTGGAGGAGTCACTTCAAACCTGGGAGCAACACAATCGAGTTTGCATATTAGAACCTTCTGGTTGCCAGATTGTGGCTGTGCTGTAGAAACCAAACCTCCAGTCATGTTCCTCACCCATTCAGCTGGCCCTATATCCACCTCCCTCTAAAGCCCCTTCCTCTGTGATTCCAATATCCTGGGCCCTCACTCTTTCGAATGTCCTTTAACTGACTCCTATCGTTGAACCTTTCATAGTTCCCCTCTTTGATGGGACTCTGTATGTTGCCACCCTTCCTTTAAATCACCTTCTCTCTTTCCTCCTCCAGCAAACTCTTCTCAGCCCAAGGAGATGCTATGCCTTCTCTGGGCCTGTGCCCGCCAGCACATCTCCTTGGGATATTTATGTACTAAAATATCTTCCCTTTATCTTATCTGGTCTTCGCCCCCTGGGGCAACCCGAAGGCTACTATTTATTCTTTCACACATTAATTTAAGTTGCTTTAATTGCTGCTATGATATGTTTTATATAATATAATTAATGTTTTAATTCCGTGTCTTGCTTCCCCAGGCAGTCTTGTGAAGGGTCCAATTTTGGAATCAAGCAAATAAAGAATAAGTAATGGCTCAAGTTATTACAGTAACGCCCCCCTCCCAAAAGAATGAAAACTGTGCTCATTTTTTCAAAGAGGGTGAAAATATATTTTAATCTCTTCATCCCAGGCATGTTTAGGTGGCTTTAATGAAATCCCCTGGACCCTGATTTCAAGTATTTCTGGGCTTCTGGTATCTGACCACTATCCCTTCTGTCCAAGGGGTCACTGAAGTTTGAGGTCTGTGCTGAGGCTACCAGCTTTGAACCCTTGGCCTCCAACTCCTCTTCGTGATGGAGACTGTGCTTAGGATCAGAAGTTACTGAACCCACTCACATTTATTTATGCATTCAGCAAATGTGTATCAGTGTCTTACTATGTGCCCAGGACTGGGATAGATTCAGTTCTGCCCTCAAGGAGCTCACAATTAAATGGGATCAGGCATGTGGAATTATGGTCCAGCATGCTAAATGCTGTGGGAACATGGGGGAAGAGGCAGAGTGGGTGGAGTACTTACCTCTGTCTCAGGGAGTTAGGGAAAGCTCAAGAAGAGGCAACATTTAATCTGGTTCCAAGAAAGAGAAGGGAAGGAAGGAAACAGCAAGGCAGTGAGAAAAACAGTACGGATAAACGATTGTGTGTTTGGGAGATGGGGAGAGAGTGAGTATAGCTGAAGCCAGTGTGCGTGGGAGGACATTGCAGGAAGTGAGTGTGGGGAGAGAGGTTGGGGCCCAGTGGGGAAGGGTTTACTCTGCCTGGATAAGAAGCTTGGATCATCTTGAGGGCGTAGGGGAGCCCAAAGAGGCTTTTAAGAAGGAAAATGCCTTGATCAGATCAGATCTGGAGTTTACCAAGAAAACTGCAACGGTGTAGAGGAAGAGTTGCCTGGCATATAGTAGGTGCTTAACAAGCATGTACTTATTGAATGAATGAGGTTGTTGGCACAGTCCAGATGGAAGATGATGAACCTCTGAATTAGGTCAGTGGTAGAGGTGATAAAAAAGAGGGAAGGGATTCCAGAGGTAGAACCCACAGAGCTGCAAATGTGCTCTTTGTGGCAGAAGTCATGAGAATGGGGTTAGCAGCCACCTCTCCTCCCATTCCCTATTCTGTGCAGCCTGGCTTCTTGGCCTGGCCCAGGAATTCACAGCTTGAAAAATCAGCACCCCAGTCACTGTCCAATTCAAGCCCCTCAGGTTTCCTTTGGAGAAAATCGAGGCTCATGGGAACCAGTCCATCAGAGGCAGAACCCAGAACCCAGGACCAGAACCCAGGAGTTCCAAGCTGCAGAGGAGAGTGTTAACATTGGTTCAAGAGTGTTTGAGGGTGCCGGGAACTGGGGAAATGTAGGCACAGGGTGTGTGTTTTCTGTAGAACGAGAGGGCCCCCAGTCTCCTAAAGTTCTCAAGGAGCCCTTTGATCCCACAGAAAGCTGGTTCACTCTTAATAAATGTCTGTCTCCGTGCGCCGGTGGGAGCTGGGATGGAATAGAATACGGTGGGGATGCATGGATGCACGAATGGATGGCTGGGGAGGTGGGACGCTGCGCCCATACGAGGGAATTTCCTTTGAAAGAGAGTGAAACCCTGAGTTGGGAAACCCTTTTCCTTGAAACGCTTCCCCACACCCCAGCTGTAGCCTTCCCGTTTTGGGGGGTGGTAGTAGACGTGGGGACTTCCTCGGGCCTCTCTATTCCCGGTGGGGACGCTTTCGGTTCTGCCAGGATTCCCGGAGGTGGGGAGGGAGACGGGGGACGGGGAGGGGAGAACCGTGCGGATCCTCGTGGCTCCCCCCCCCCCCCCCCCCCCC
>NW_007726817.1:199785-206066 GCF_000696425.1 Galeopterus variegatus | reverse complement strand
TCCCCCCCGCCCCCCCCCCCCCCCCCCCGTACCCTTGGGGATCTCTCTCTCTCCTCCCTCCTCTTCCCTGGAAGCAGGCTGGCTCCTAGCCCGACTCTGCTCGGCCTCTGTGGGTCCTGGGAGCCAGAAGGGAGGGCTCCCTCTGGGACCATGCCGCCTCCTCTAAGCTGCAAAGCGCGTCCCTAAAGTCTCGAGGGTAATTAGACTCCTGGGAATGTCCTAGGGAAATCCCTAATCTGTGAATTGCCCGGGCTGGGGGAAGGGGAGCATAGACTGACCGCGATTGGTCCTCGAGGGCCCCGCCCCTTTCCTGGGCGGGGCCATGGCTGGCTGGGTCTGGGGAGTTACTACTGCTCGGCCCCCGCGCCCTGTGCTCGCTCCGCCCGGGTCTTACCCCGCCATGGTTCGCCTGCCTCTGCAGTGTGTCCTTTGGGGCTGCTTGCTGACCGCCGTGAGTTGACTTTTTGCCCCGACCCGAGGAGGGTTTGGGATTTGAGAGTGGGGAATATTAAGGACAGAGAAGCAAGACTCCGGGGAAGAGCTCTTCCTAGCTGATTTTTGGGGAGACAGGAGGATGGGTGGAAGGTAGGCAAGGTACCTCTTCCCAGGATGAGGTCCCAGGTAGACAGAGGACGCTTAGGGAAGGCAGTACTGATACAAACGTGCCCAACAGCATGGATGGGTTTGTGGTTTAGGGAGCCTCAAGTCTTTATCTGATCAGAAGGCTGGGGTCGGGGTTCGCCTCAGAGACGGGTCGCACAGAGAGTGGTAGGAGTTTCGGAGGCCGAGAAGGGAGGCCGGCCAAGGGAAGGGGCGGGTCTGGCCTGTTTCCTGTCCTTTTCCCGTTGTGGAGAGATGCCAGCCTCTGTGAGGGGTTGTCATGTCCTTGCCAGCTGGGTCTGCCTTCTTCCAGGGCATTTTGTGGGAATAAGGGATGGCTGCAGAGGTCCAGGTACTTTTTTGAGAAGTCAAGGAGATTTCAACCGCCCCCCCCCCCCAATCTGGGGCGATCCAACCCAGGAGGAATCTCCAAGATTGTATCTCTGTCTCCTGAACGTAAGGTGATATAGGGGGCCCTGGGAGTGATGAACAGTTCGTGGGACCCAAGAAAGGGTTAGGAGACCAGCAGGAGTTTCTCTAGGCACCAGAAGGGCTCAGATCCAACCAAGCGTATCTCCGGGATTTTCAGAAGCCCACACTTGACTCACTTTTTGTTTAAATGTATTTTTGTAGTTCCTCATTTTGGAGTCTGGGAATCCCCCAAGTACCTGGCACTCTCATCCCAGCCCCTCAGGCCTCCCCCTACTTTCAGGGGCTGTAGATTCTGGCGTGAGGACTGGGCAGGAATTACCAATGGTTTGGGGGGTTGGCAGCAGGGGAAGAAAGTGAGGGGAGAGGCTGTTTTAGTTCCAGAGCTTTCATTTTCACTCTAAGCAATGGCTCTTAGGGAGAAAGGAGGCAGGAGGAGGGTGGGGCTGGAGAGAGGCGGAACAGAGCTCTGTGGGAGGAGTGGGGGAAGAGCCAGAGGAGGTGGAGTGAAGGGTTGTCTGGGCTTCTCAAAAGCAGAATATGCCTTTATACTCTCCAATTTTGGCTCTAGGTAGAAGCTGGGCTGTGACAACAGCAGTAGCAGGGGCTACTTATTGAGGGCTTCCTGTGTGTCTGGCCCTGAGCACAATGCTGCATATATTCCTGGTCTGGTTTCTCCCAACATCCCCATTGTATAGATGAGCAGACTGAGGCTCAGAAAGGGGAATTGTCTTGCCAAAGGTCTCACAGTTAGGTAATGGCAGAACCTGGATATGAATCTACATCTTTATGATTCACAAGCCTACCTCTCAGCTGGTCTCAGATGCCTCCAAGCTCTGGTCCTGAGCTCTTTTGTGGCAGAAGGATTGGAGCTGTGGGGAGTGGGAACTGGGGACTGACAAACATTCAGAGGAGGAGCTATATTTCTCATGTGTTTGAAGATGGCATCAAAGACTTCCATTGCTCTGGGAGTGTTGTGGGAAAGGTCCACATTCATAGGATGCTATCTTGTGATGCCCCGGAGGGGGCAGAAACCTTTTCTACTTCCTTCCCCATTTGGGGTAAGATGCATATCTATAAGTACTTTGCTCAGATTCTCAGGTTGAATGAGAGTCATCAGTTAGGTAGGATCCAGTCAGCCAGCCAGTTAGTTAGCCAGGGTGCTGGGCTATGTATGATGATTAAAACTGCCATTTAATAAGCACCTACTATATTCTTGATATTGTGCCAGGCTATATACATATCTTTCTCATCTTCATAACCCAAACCTGCAGGGCAGGTATTGTTACTCCTATTTTAGAGATGAGGAAACTGAGGCTAAGAGAAGCGAAATAACTAGCAAATGTAACAAAGCCAAGACTGGAACCTAAAGCTGACTCTCAAATCTGTGCTCTTTTCCCTGGCTGTTCCCAAAGTGTGGGATGATTTTAGGGAGCATGTGGATGTTGAACTAAACACAGGCTCACTTTACATTTCTTTTAAAAATTCTTCTCATTTTTTCAAGAAGGAAGTCTCTGGAGCAAGAATATAGTTAATGCCTCTCAAAGGCTTGCTAATCCCCCTTTTTAAAGAAAAATCAAAAGCCGGTCTGAGAAGGAGGGCCTCTGGCAAAGGAACCAGCTGGGGTTTAATAACATTGTTTTGTTTTTTTTAAATTCATGTTTAGGGTTACCTTTTATTTATGAGAAGTGATACTGGTTTTTCTCTCATGACTATGATATCAGGTTTACATTGAAAATAAATGTATTTAAATTAACAAGAAGTAATTAAAAGCGTGGGTGTTACCTGGATGTAGTACAAATGGTGCGGGTGAAACACAAGTTGATGGAGAGGAGGAGCATTGAGACCTGAGTTCTCATTTGGAATCTGTCACTGTGGGACCCTGGGCAAGTGACCCAGACTCTCTGGAGCTCGGTCTCACCATCTGTGAAATGAAAGAGTTGGAGTTTATCCTTCCAGCTTCACAATCCTAGCATTTTATGAGGCAGAGGCTGGATGAGCAGATGATGAGGTGTCAGTGAGAGAAAACATGATGGGGCTTGGCCAGGGGAAGGGAAATGAGCAGAAGAATGGGAGGAAGAGGCCAAGTGCTAAATATAGCCCCACCAGGACCGGGACCAGCTGAAGCCAGCCAGCCTCAGGACCCCAGGAAGGTACTGGTTTTCTTAGGTCCTGTTGGGTCTTTGGTAAGACAAAAGGTTTAGGATTCTAGCCAAAAGGAAGATCTGTTCAGTTCAGAGAATATTGTGAGGTTCCAGGGCCATTGCCTTGTAAAACACCACAATGATTCTCTGGGTGCTTTTATAATCAGATCAGTTGGCAGCTTAATTAAAAACAAGCGCACCGAGTAGTATGCGGGCTCCACTTTCTGCTTTGGCCTTGCACTTTAGTTGCAGCTCCGTCCTGGCCGACTTTCACCTTCCTGCCAAGAAGGCTACAGCAGAGATTTCAAGATCCCTTCAAACTTCACAATTCTGTTTTTAGGTCTATCCAGAGCCACCCACTGCATGCAAAGAAAAACAGTACCTAATAAATGGCCAGTGCTGTAGTTTGTGCCAGCCAGGTGAGATGCCAACCCTCTAGCCCCATAGTAGGACCCCTATTGGCTTGCTGGTAGATGTAGACCCCTTGTGTTAACCGTAAACTTGAGCCTGAAATGACCCATTTCCCATCCCTACCCTGCTGTCAGAATGTTCAGGACTCCCTCTCTACCTAGTAAACCTCTGCCTGCGCGTTACTAGGATTCCTATGTCTTCCATCTTCCCCACCAGACTATGAAGAGTCTGAGACTTTCACCTTTGAATCCTCCACCTTAAGGCCTGGCTTGATCATTTTGTGATAAGTGTCTGACTTACTGAGTTGGCCAGAGCTGCCTCATTTCCTGATGTTTTACAGGACAGAAACTGGTGAGTGACTGCACAGAGCTCACTGACACAGAATGCCTTCGCTGCAGTAAAGGCGAATTCCTCGACACCTGGAACACAGAGAGACACTGTCACCAGCACAAGTACTGCGACCCCAGTGCGTGGACTGCTGGGGCAGGGAAACTTGGGAGTGGGTTGATAGTCCAGATAATGCAGCCATTCTGATTTTACATTGCCAGGATCTGTTCTGATTGGTTGGAGGCAGGGTTGTGTCGGTTGTTAAATAATTTGATTGCCATCTCTTTTTGGAAAAGGGTCTAAGAAAAAGAGAGGAGGCAGGGTCCACAGCAGGGCTTTGAGCATGGCCCAGCATGGGTTCCATCCCTGCCCTTGTCTGCTCAGACCTAGGGCTCCGGGTCCAGAGGGAGGGCACCTCAGAAACAGACACCACGTGCACCTGTGAAGAAGGCCGACACTGTACCAGTGATGCCTGCGAGAGCTGTGCCCTGCACAGCCTGTGCTCTCCCGGCTTTGGGGCCAAGCAAATCGGTAAGTGGCCTGTCTGGAGTCAGTTCTGGAGGCAGGAAAGAGTTGCTGAGGGCCGAATAGGAGGGGCTGGGCAGTGGGCACTAGCCCCAGAAGCGGAGGGAATGGAGACTCCAACCCATATTGCTATCCCTGCTAAAGTGAGCAGGAAATGGGACCTTTCTCATTCTGCCTCCTGCCACGGGTATCTGCCATGGGGGAGTGGGGCAGTTCTACACTGGGGCAGAAATGCTCAAGGCAGAAGCTCTTTCTGCCCTGGCTGTCCACTGGCTACCTTGAGAGCTGGACAGGTGGTCCACTGTGATGATTAATGTCCCCCTCTCCACCTGCTCCCAGCTACAGGGGTTTCTGATACCATCTGCGAACCCTGCCCGGTTGGCTTCTTCTCCAATGTGTCATCTGCTTTCGAAAAGTGCCGCCCTTGGACAAGGTATAAGAACTCATCCCTGTGTTTCCTGCCCCATGAGTGGCATGGGACCTGCCTCCATTCTCTCCTGGGACCTGTCCTTCAGTCCCTCCTCCCCCGTGTGCACACACTTGTAAAACATTTACATGGTGACCTCGTGGACTGCCAAATGGAAACTTTTCAGCATTTTTCTTGCCTGCTCTCTCTTGGTGGTAATAGACAATGTGGATCTCTCCATCTTCTTGAGGCTTCCCCTTCTTTGGGGTATTGGGACACCTCTCTTAGTTTTCCTTCTTCCCCTCCTGCTGCTCCTTCTCCTTCTTGCTCCTCAACTGGTTTCCAGGGCTTTGTTCTGGGCTCTCCCGTCTAGTCACTTTGCTTATCTTTTTGGGGCCATCTCATGCATCCCATGGCTTCAAGTCCCATCTGCCTCCATGGCTCCCAATCAGCGTCTCCTGTCTGCATCTGTCTCCTGGGCCACAGACGGCCATATCCAACTGCTAAGTATACATCTCCACCCATTGACTCACAGGCACCTCAAGCTCTGTGTGTCCAGCATGAGCTCACCTTGTGTGAAAGGCACCACTGTGGCCCATGGACCTCCCTCTCTTACCTCTAGCTCCAAATCAGTCGCCAGGTCCTGTCCACCTGGCCTTTTAAGTGTTTTGGGAGTCTGTCTCCACTCTGTCTCCACTGTCATCACCTTAGTTGGGGCCTCATCACCGTGCTTTGGGTGATGCCTTTGCCCCTCACCAGGCTCCCTGCCTCTAGTCTCTCTGCTTTGGCTGATTCTCCATCCTCTTGCCGAAGTGAGCTTTCCACACTTCTTTTTGGATCATGACATTCCCCTGCTGAAAATGCTTCATAGCTGTCCATTGTCTTCAGTACAAAACCCAGCTGCATGGCATTCGACCTTCCAGCTGCGTTTCCTGAGCTCTTCCCCTGCAATGTACCACATCATGCTGCCTGTAATCCACTGAACATGCTGTTTCTTTTCGTGCATCAGCCTCTTCTGCCTGGATACCCCTCAACACATGCCTCATTAACTTTTTACGTTTAATTTTTACTCCCTGCCTCTAGTCTCTCTGCTTTGGCTGATTCTCCATCCTCTTGCCGAAGTGAGCTTTCAACACTTCTTTTTGGATCATGACATTCCCCTGCTGAAAATGCTTCATAGCTGTCCATTGTCTTCAGTACAAAACCCAGCTGCGTGGCATTCGACCTTCCAGCTGCGTTTCCTGAGCTCTTCCCCTGCAACGTACCACATCACGCTGCCTGTAATCCACTGAACATGCTGTTTCTTCTCGTGCATCAGCCTCTTCTGCCTGGATACCCCTCAACACATGCCTCATTAACTTTTTACGTTTAATTTTTTAAAAATGGGTAAAACAGGGCACATGGGACAGAAAGCACAAAAGAGCCCACAGTGCTGTCTC
>NW_007726817.1:179393-199151 GCF_000696425.1 Galeopterus variegatus | reverse complement strand
TTTTTTTTCCTTCCACCAATACACCTCCTATGCCCAGAACAGTGTCTGATGCATAGTAACTGCTCAATAAATATTTGCTGATAAATATTGGTTGATACCTGGAGGCATCTGTGGTGTGGTAGAATCGGAGCACTGGCTTACAATCTGACCTGCAGTTCAGCAAGGTGTGTGACCCTCACCTCTCTGAGTCTCAGTGTCCTCATCCAGAAAATGGGAATTACCTTTATCTCATGAGGCTTGAGATAATGACATGTGAAGGTGTTTTGTAAACTCTTGAGTGCTCTTCTCATGTAAAACTAAAGTATGTACTTTCTCCGAAGCTTCTCCCTCTTTCTTCCACCTTAGATAGTTTTTCCTTTGCAATGTCCTTTTCTGCCCATTTCTCTCCACTCGTCTTGGCACCGACCTGGATCACGTCTTCATCATCCCATGCCTAGACTGCTGCCATGCCTCCTGGCTGTCTCCTCTTCTGTAATNGTCTTCATCATCCCATGCCTAGACTGCTGCCATGCCTCCTGGCTGTCTCCTCTTCTGTAATTTCTCCTCTGAGCTCTCTGGTCAGCTGAATCCTCTCACAAATTAAGTCATCTGGTTGATTACTGGTGCGACACACCAGCTGAATCCAGTCCAACCTTCCTGCCTGGTTATCAGTGATCTGGTTCTAAAGACACAATGTTGCCTAGTTCCCTGACACCGTGTGGCACACCACAGGCCTCAATTCCCTCGCATCACGTTGTCCCACCTCCTTGGAAAGCATTGTTCTTCAAATTTCACATCAGGGCCCTCTCAGATCTTATTTCCACAGGGACATCTTTCTGGAAGACCCTTAAAGTAGAGGTTCTCAACGGGGGCAATTTTGCTCCCTGGGGGACATTTGGCAATGTCTGGACACATTTTGATTGTCACAACTGGGGAGAGGGATGCTACAAGCATCTAGTAGGTAGAGGCCAGGGAAGCTGTCAAAAATCCTACAATGCACAGGACAGCCCCTACAACAAAGAATTATCCAGCCAAGGACATTTGGCAATGTCTGGACACATTTTGATTGTCACAACTGGGGAGAGGGATGCTACAAGCATCTAGTAGGTACAGGCCAGAGAAGCTGTCAAAAATCCTACAATGCACAGGACAGCCCCTACAACAAAGAATTATCCAGCCAAAATGTCACTGGTGCTGAGGTCGAGAAACCCTGCTGTAAACCGAACTTTAGCCTCCATGCTAGCCATTGGGGATTCTGTCTCCTCTGAACAGTTCCCATCTCACTTTAGCCTATATCAGGAAGCTTGGCACTCATTATAGACTCTCCTATTTATTACTCCCTCAAGATGTGCAATAATCTTTTCTCTGCACTTATGAGTTCTGTCAGAACAGGGTCTGTATTATTCCTGTAATAATGTAATGTGTGCTCAGTGAACCTGGACTTGTTGATTGTTGACTGCCCCCCTCTGGGGTTGGAAGTCTTATGGTTGGGGAAACTTAATATCTCCTTCTCTGTGTGTGTGTGCACGTGTGTGCACATGTGTCTGTGCACAGCTGTGAGACCAAAGGCCTGATTGAACTACAGGCAGGAACTAACAAGACTGATGCTATCTGTGGTGAGTCCTGGAGAATGGGCCCTGGCAGCAGTCTAGGAAGGTGGGAACTGAAGGGGGACACTGAGGTAGATAGAAGGACCAGGTGAGGAAAGGGGGAAGAGAGGTGAAATGAGAGGAGGAGGCAGTTTGGGGGTGTGGTATTCCAGCTCTGCTGCTAATCTGGGGAGCCTGGGCAAGTCACTTTCCCTCTCTGAGCCTCAGTTTCTTCATGTATAAAATGGGAGGATAATAGCATCTCCCTTAATAGGCTAGTGTAAGTACCCAACATGGGTTTTTTCACTTTGTTTTTTTTTTTTGGCAGCTGGCTGGTACAGGGATCCTAACCCATGACCTTGATGTTACCAACACCCATGCTTCGCTTTTGCACTTTAGAGATGCTCCATAAATGCTGTTCTGCCACCCTGCATTTCAAAAGTGACATTGTCCCCTCTTGGCCTCAGTTTTGATTTTAGAATGAGAAGTTTGGCCTGCAGCACAGATCACAAACTCAGATAACTACAGGGACTAGCCAGGTCATGTTAATGAGTAAAAAAGGTCAGGGGTTAAAAAAAAAAGACATTCTCTTTGCTTTTTTTCAAAGTTTACTTTCCTCTTGGCAGGGCTGGGACTAGAATGAGGTGAGTGATGCACTTGGCTTCAGGCACACTATTTAATGGGGTGCCATAAAAATGCAGCAATCAAGATAGATAACATTTTGATGTAATATTTTAAAAAATTGAAATTAATGCAAAAATTTGTGATAAACAAAATAGCAAAATTTTAAATAAAGGTAAGATCTGACCCTCTATTTGTGCAATCCTACCTTACCTCATTCTGATACTAGCCCTGGTTCCAATAAAACTTTATTTAAAAAACAGGTAGCTGGCCTGTGGGCTATAGTTTGCTGACTTGGTGTCTGCCTGCTGATTTTCAAAATATGGCATTAAACTAGCACTTATCTTGATTACTGAGTTTTTTGTTTTCCTCTTAAATTTTGTCCCGAAGCACACTAATCCCTTGCCCAACACTAATCCCTGCCTTGCTTACATCTTGGTCTTTCTTTCATTTGCCCACTTAGATTAGAGACCTAGGTACAAGAAATACATTACTTTCCCCCTCCATGCTTGTATAACATAAGCAACAGTGCAGACATAAATGACGCTGGACCTCAGCATTGGGCAGAGAGAAGAGAGTGATGGGGAGTGTGGCAAACAGATAGAGACAACTACCACTACCCAGATCTAGCTGATGGTCTCCAGGTAGGCATGATGGCCCACTGGAGCTCCACCTTTCCCATTTGTAAGAGAAACTAGATATCCAGATTTTTAACATAGATTATCTCAACTTTAAAATGTTGACAAATATTTCAAAACATCTAAAAAAAAATGTGCTGGTCACCCCAAAGACATCCACCAGCCACATTTCCTCAAGGGCAGCCGTTTGAAATTCCCAATGTGGATGAGCTCAGACATTGGAGAGTTTTAGAGCTGAGTGAGGCATAGCAGCTTTGGGCATGGGGGCGGGGGCGACTGCAGGTGGGTGGGGGGTGTGCTGAAGTCTCCATTTCTCCAGATTCCCAGCATCGGATGAGAGCCCTGGTGATGATCCCCATCGTGACAGGGATCCTGTTTGCTGTCCTCTTGGTATCTGTCTATATCAGTGAGTCCCCAGATGGGGAGATGATGGGGGAGGGAGGGAGGGAGGAGGAAAAGGAACAGCAGAACTGACCACGTGTTTCCTGATCTGGCTTTCCCAACTCCCCATCCCTTCTTTTTTCTCTAGGAAAGGTGGTCAAGAAGTCAGAGGATAAGGTAGGTTGCCCTTGGGAACTAGGACAGAATTTTGGCAAACTGGAAAGAAAGATTGACTTGGTGTTGCCTATGGGGCAGTAAAACTGATTCAGGGTCTGTCCCTGCAGCCAGTGGGGTGGCATCCGAATTGGCTGCTCTCACCCGCACTCACCCCTATGCTCCAGCTGTGGCCCCTTCCATCCACTTCCTCAGTACTAGGTTCATCACCTCCAGGGCTTGCCTCCCCCACAGAGCTGCCCCTCGCACCAGTGGCAAAGTCTAACATTGGCTGTTCTTCATTCCCTTCCTGACATTCAGCACATGGGGAACCATGTCTTTGGGCCTCAGTGCTGGGTCAAATGGGTGAGATCCAGGGGGCAGCTCCTTGAACCTACTGGCTTTTACTCTGGAAGCTTCTTGTCACTCTCAGTGCGGCCAGCAGGGGGCAGGAAGCACTCAAGGAATCAGCACTGAGTCGCCATTTGGGAAGAAGGAAAGGACTTGGGGAGGGGATCTGCTTCCTAGGAAAGGGCTCCTCTGAGGCACAGCTGCCTCTGTGGCTGGGAGTAACCTCACGCCTTGGCTCCCCAGGCCCCCCACCCAGAGACTGAATGTCAGGATCCCGTGGAGGTGATTTTTCTGGACGACCTTTCCGGCCCTAACTCTCCAGTGCAGGAGACCTTACATGGGTGCCAGCCAGTCACCCAGGAGGATGGCAAGGAGAGCCGCATCTCAGTGCAGGAGAGACAGTGAGGCTGTGCATGCTCAGGAGCGTGGCAGCGTGGGCAAATGGGCACCTGGTGGGAGAGCCTGGGGCTGCTGCTGCTGCTGCTGCTGTGGTATGAGGAGAGAGGCTGTCATTGCCTGGGCACATCCTCCTGCAACCCTGTGGCTTGAGACAGAGCCGTAGCACTGGACAGATGCAGGAACAGTTCACCTTAGAGAACTTCTCACCCCAGCTCTGGAGCACTTCCAATCTTCCAACTTGCTTTTAAAGATGGAGGCACAACTTTGGCAGGGAGCGGGTAGTGTGGAAATACAGTAATATCCACCAATCCCTCCAACCCAGCAGTTCAGTGCCCAGAAATGTCCATTGCAGCAATGTTTGTGACAGTGAACAACTGGAATCTACTTAACTGTCCATCGTCAGGGGACTGGAGAAATAAAGTTGTACTATATTTATACAACAGGATCTCAAAAACACTATCAAGTGAAAAAAAAAAGCAGGTTGCAGAATGATAGGTATGAAAACTTTAAAAAATGATATATTGTCTATATATATATGTATGAATATAATATACATTATATATGTAGGTATAACAAAGTTTCTGAGAGGATACACGGAAGACCCACAACGTGAAGAGTGGTAACATGTGGGGTGGGGAAGAAGGGTCTGGGGAAGAGGATTGGTTAAAGGAACATTTGGCTTTCCCATTTTGCTTTATTTTTTTTTCCCCCAAAGGAGAGTGAGTTCACATAATGCTTATATAATTAAAAGATGATCAAACATGTAAAAAGAAAAATGGGGGTGGACATGCTGGGTGAAAGGAACTGTCTAACTTGCTGTCAGGCTCACAGAATTAGGGTACTTTCTGAGGATAAGTAAAAATATCCCCAGGCTGTGGCCCCTGTAGGACGGTGCTCACATGTGGCATCAAGTTTGCAAAGTGTTCTCCCCATTTGATACATGTTCACAAAAACAGCCTTCTGAGGCAGGCAGGGCCCGCTTCCTTCCCTCTTTTACAGAGGAGGAAACAGAGGCCCAGAGAGGTGAAGTGACTTGCTTGGGATCACACAGCAGTGCATAGTGGTACCATGCTCAGAGCTCTCCACTCCTGGCTCTGAGCTTCTCCCAGATCTGCCTGCTCTCTGGAACCTCCATCCATAGCTCTTTCCCAGGGGAGATCCTGGGTCTTCCACTGCTTTCTGACCTCCCCACTGCTACAGAAGCTGCTGCTTCTCGGTCAGATGGTGCCCCTTCCCCCCAGCAGTATCTCAGGATAAAAATAAACCATCCTATTCTCTCTTCCTGCTGTGCCAACTGAGGGGGAGCCCAGCCAGGAGGCGCAGCAGATGGAGTGGGAGCAGAGGGGAGGGAAAGGCAGGAGAGGAAGGTTGGAGGACAAGCAGAAGGAAGAGCAATGCCAAGGGCCACCAAAGCGTCAGAGCAGAGATTCGTGGTGACGTTTAACCCAGGGCTCTCAACCTTTCCCAGGCAAGAAGCTGCTTTGGATTTCCCCAACATGTTCTGCTGGCTGGAGGGTGGGGGTGGAGAGGGCTTGTCCCAATGGAGGCTGTGAGGGCAGCTGGGAGCCAAGAGGGGTACCCAGCTTGGCAGGCTTCCCAGAAGAGCTTCGAGGACCATTTGGATGCGCCAGGTGGAGGCCATTGGTTTAGAAAGTGGCACAAATTTGGGGGGGGGGGTGGCCGGGCAGGGAAGGGGAGCTTTGGGACCTAATCCTCATTCCTGCCTAGAGCCCAAATGCTACTGTCACTTCTGTCTGGTGGTATAGTGGAAAGAGACAGAAGACCCATGTCTGCCACCTATTATCTGCATGACCATGGGTGAGTCACTTTCACCTCTTTGCTTCTTAGTCACCTTATCTGGCAAATGGTGACAATACTTGAAGCAGATGCTATTGATGCCTCCTGTGTTCTTTCCTAGGTCAGAGGTTCTCCATCTCGAGAGGGTGTGCATCAGAGCCACCTGGAAGGATTGTTAAATGACAGATCGCTGGGCCCCACCTCCAGGGGTTCTGGTTCAGTAGGTCTGGGATGGGGATCAAGAAGTTGCATTTCTAACGAGTTTCCCAGGTGATGCTGATGCTGCTGGTCCGGAGACCACACTTTGAGAACCGCTGCCCTTGGCGTTCATATTTCTATATGAGCAACCGGTTTCCTATTGCAAGCGCTTGGGATTGCTTGCCTCAGGGTTTTCTCTGGTCTTGAAAACATACTTGGTGTAGATGTAGGCCAGGAATGCTGCAGCTGGGGGAGTTAATGCCCCAAAGTACTCTCAACCAACTTGGGTTGAAAGTTGGAGGATAAATACGCCAGCTTCCTTGCCCTTGGGAGGAACAGATCTGAGGTGTGTGCTACACTGTCTGCTAGGCTCTCTAGAGGGACGGAGACCCAGATGCCCCCAGCGGCACTCTGCAATGGTGCCCACTCCCTTCCCTACCTCCCTTCCCCACTCCACCACTGGAGCTTCCTCTGTTCAACCCCCAAATATACTACCTGCATTCATTCCTTGTCTCAGGGTCTGCTTCTGGGAGAACCTCCTGCTGAGAATCAGCAGAGCTCATGTGCAAGAAGGTGCAATTTTGTCTATGTTAGTGTCTTTGACAAGGAAAGAGGTGGTGATGCTTGGCAGCTCTAGCAAGTTCTGGTTCTAAATGGAGCTCAGCCAGGAGCTTTCTGTGTGACCTCAGAAAAGTTACTCTCTGGTTTTGGGCTTTTGTCCCCAGATAAGTGATGATGGTCTGGGTCCCTGTGAGTTCTCGGGGTCCAGCTAGTTCTGAAAATAGTTGGGGTCTGTTTACCCTGGCCCGTGGGTGGATGGGGTGGCTGTGAGGCACACATAAACCAGAAGGTGGCGCCAAGGTAACATCCAAAGACCTTGGCGGCGGCTTGGACGCCCTGAGTGAGTTGGCTGTGCAGACTTGCCCCACACTGGCCCCGTACTTTGAAGATGAGGTTTTTCCTCCCTTGGCTCCATGGGCCTGAGCCTACTGCAGTCTCTACTTGCAACTTTTTATCCTTTCCCCGGGTCTTACCCTCTCAATTAATTCTTTTGTTTCATGTAGCAAATATTGACTGCATTCCTACTGTGCGCCTCATCCAGAGCTAGAGCTGTGCAGTGGCACTACTAACAGCTCACACCAATTGGGTGCTCACTGTGTGCTAGACACAGCACGAAGAACTTTACATGCATTGTCTTAGTCCATACGCAACCCTGTGTAAGGCGTGGACTCCTGTAATATCCATTTTACAGAGGAGGCACAGAAGTCAAACGACTTGCTAACGTCTTAAGAGTTAGAGCTGGGTTTTGGACTTGAGTAGGTTGACTCAAAAACCTGTGGTTTTTACCCACACAGTGATTAGGGAAATGGGCACATGGGGTGGAGGCTGGTAAACTCACACCCATAGGGGCTGGAAAGGAAGGCAGTCCAGGTCAGAAGTCAGGATGGCAGAATTATGGCAAAATGGAGAGGCTCTGCCCATCTTTGAAGGAGCAGCATCCATCAGCCCCTTCCAATGGTTGCCCAGCAGAAATGAGGATTGTATATTGCTGGGAATACGGATCATTATGTGAAATCTCTCAATGTTTAAATGCTACCAGTTTCAAAAATTAAAAGAAAAAAATTGGCAAGAACTCAAGAAAGCACATCACAGAAGGTTGAGATTAAAAGAGACTGGAAACTTCATTGTGTCCAATCCTTTTGTTTTATACATGGGGAGACTGAGGTCCTGGGAGGGTCCTTTGCACCCAGCCCGGAGGATGGATAGAACCCCTGGGGACTTAGGCTCCACCATGTGCAACACAGGTGACAAGGGCCCAAAGCATGGAGGCCCTAGGACTGAGGCACTTGCCTTGGGCTGGGCTGAGCTGGGTGTAGATGTCCTCCTAGTTTATGACCAGCCCCCTCTCCTCTTGCAGCCCTGACCTCAGGCTTGCATGCACATAACACTCTCCCCCCCAACACACCACCACCAAGCCTTCAGGTCCTGCAGTCGATTCCTTGGGCAGCAGAAGTTATTAAAGACTCTGCCCCCGAGGATTTCTCTCCCCCAGAGTGATTCTGGCACAGAAAATTGCAAACCCACCTGCAGGGGTGGGTAGATACAGTTTTAATTTGTAAAAATAGAAAAAACACCCATGCTGTGGGCCTGGAATCTGGGGGAAGCTCATGAGGGGGGCTCCCCTGGAATGAGCAGCACTGTTGAGGCGGGGGCTCCAGGAGGGGTCCAGCAAGGTCAGTGAACAGCTTTTGCCCAGGCAGACTGGGCCAATGGGCGGGGGGATGGGGAGCAGGGGGTGGGGGCAAACGTTTCTCCATTCCTGTCCCTCCCTCCCTGTCCCTGGGGCTCTCTGCCTCTCCCTTCCGACTGGCACATCCCGCTGGGCCTTGGTGGCCAGCTAGTTCCCTGCCTCCTCCTCACTCCAGGACTCACTCCCACCCTCTGCAGTGTCTGCTGCTCTCTCCACCCCCCTGCCTACTTTCTGCCTTGCTCCCTAATCACTCCTTTCCTGGCTCCAGCTCTTCCACCTCACCTCGTTCTCTTTTGAACAAGTGTTATTGTTTTGACTAATTATAAAAGTCATACTCCTGCATCACCTGCACCCCCCAATCCAAGCAATAAACAGGAGCTGGAAAATAAGACTACCTGTAAGCTTCCTGCCACACCTGCCAACCACAAGGTATAGGTCCTTCCAGCCTTGTTTTCTGTGCCAAAAATATTTTTTAGGCTTGAGCTATTATTATATGCACTGTTTTGTAAGCAGCTTTCTTTGCTTAGTGGTATATGGCAGACATCTCTCCGTGCCAATACATATAGATGGACAACATGCTTTTTAATTGCAGTATAGGATTCCGTTGTATAGCTGGATGCTGATTCATGGAAGGGCTCCCATATTGGAGGACTTTTGGGTGATTCTCCTCTGATGCCCCCTCCGCTGATCCTTTCTCTCCATCTCTCCTCTCCCGTCTCCCGTTTTCTCTCCACCTCTTTCACACTCCCCTCCTCTCCTGCCTTCATCCCAGTGTCCCCGCCCTCAGTTTCCCCTCTCTTTCTCCACTCCATGCCCCACTCTTTCTGGACATCACCGGTCCTCCCCATTCCCTCCAAGCTCTCTACCCACTGTGGATGGGTGCGGGGGTCTCTGATGTTTAACACCTGGTCCCCATGTCAGACATGTGCCATCTCATTAGTGTGCCTGTCCCCCCAAGTGAGGCAGGTTGGAGCCATAGTAGCAGCAAGAGGCCTAATTGAATGTAACTAATTATTCACTCCCTTAAATGGGCCTGGGAGGGACAGAATTACTCACTCTGAACTGGGGAGACAAGGAACTGGCCGGCTGGCAAACAAATCCCGGGGCCTATGGAGATGGCTCTCCTTGGAATACTAATTAGGGCAGAAGTGATGAGATAAAATCGGGGACAGAGATGCCTCTCCCTGCCTCCCTTCTCATCCCTCATCCGGGAAGTTGGGGGCCGAGAGGAGAAACAGATCCTCGTATGAATCTAATTAGAGGACTCCAGGGCAGGGTTAATATGGGGTAGAGGGTGAGGGAAATGAAATGCTGAGCCTGGGGCTTGAGAAAGGCAGGAGGTTAATGTTTAATATGGAGAGAGACAGGAGGGCACAGCAGTGCTGGAGGGGACAGGGAAGGAGCAGGGTTGGAGTGGGGCAGCAGCAACCTCAGTTCCACCCAGAGCTGAGGGGGCCCAGCTGGTGCCTAGGAGGAAGCCTCTCTGCTCCCAGGTGCCAGGCCGTGTGCTGAAGACTGGATGCCTGTCATCTTCACGATGCCCACGTGCATTGCTCATGTGGACAACTGAGCCTCAGAGAGGGGACATGATTCATCCATCCGAGATCAAGCAGCAGAGCTGGGGCTCAGTTCTGTCTAGCTACAAAGCTTGACCCTAACCTTAACCCTAGAATTACCCAGGCCTCAGCCCAGAAAATGCAATAAAATTTCCCAAAGGGTGGGGCATGATGGTGGTAGTGCAGGCACCTGTATTTTTCTAAAGCTTCCCCAGTGATTCTAACATTCAATGGGACCAAGATCCACTCACTGGTTTTTAGACTTTATTTCCCTGTTTGAGTCTCTGCTTCTTCACACTGTTTGTGGCATCCATTCTTCTACCCATTCAACCCATCCCAAATGACATCCTGACTCCAGCCTTACCTACGATGCTGGTTTCCTGACATCCAGGAGCATGAAAGTTGGGGCAGGAGGGACTGCGTGTATAGGATGATGGAAATGACTGGGGTGTGGGGAGGGCTCTGTTGTCCAGGGAGGTGGGAGTGGAGCGAGGGCAGAAGGCCAGAATGTGTCCCCAGGGGACTCCGGGCTGCACCCTTCTGGGCAGCTTCTGGAGGTCAGAGGTGAGGGGTCAGCTAGGATTGTGCAGACTTGAGAAGAGGATTGGATCAGGCTATGGAGAGAAACAGAGAATGGAGAGATTGTGTGTGTGTGTGTGTGTGTGTGTGCACGCGAGCTCATGCATGCATGCACATGTAGTTAGGGGAGTGGGTGGGTGTAGTAATCATGATTCTAGGTGCCATTTATGTGCCAGGCACTTCTCTCACATTATCTTATTTGATCCTGACAATAATCCTTTGAGGGAGTATGGTTATCCTTGCAACTGAGCAAGGTGTGGCTCAGAGAGGTTAAGTGAGTGGCCCAAGTGCCACACAGCAGGGATAGCATCCAATTTTTGGCTCTCCTCAACTCCAAATCCCATGCTCTTTTCTCCACGATGCTTTGGTTCTGCTATTGTGCTTGTGATCTCTTCTCTAGTAGGTGTTAGCGTGGGCATGCTACTCTTCTGCGTGTGCGTACATGCTTGTTAGCTGTGCGTATGCTTGTGAGTGTGTGCTCCCTTCTCAAAGGAGCTGGTTGTCGACACGCCTCCCACTGCTGCCCAGCACAGCACCTCCTGTTGACCAGCAAGAGGAGAGAGGAGGGGGCAGCTCCAGTGCTCACACAGCTGGTGACCTTCTCTCCTTGTGCCTGGGGGCTCAGGAGGGGTGGGGGAAGGCGGGTCATCCTGCCAGCCAAGTGACAAATAGCCTTGTTTGTAGCAAAGATGGACAGAGAACACTCACTAGTTCTAGGGCAGGGAGATTTCCCCTTTTCCAGGCTTTCAAGGCCCCCCGCCCCCAGTGAAGGTGGCAGAGAGAGATGATCGGTTGCCCCATCACACTCACCCCCCTCCACTCCACTACCTGTCTCGTGTAGGGGACTTCATGGGAGCCTCATAGAGGGGCAGAAATTTATGAGCCCAACACTGATTCCCATTCACTTTACCAACCGATCCATCTTTCTGGAGCCAGGGATGAAATGAAATTATTGTGAAATAAATCTGTACAGATGATGGACTGGCAGTGGGGGAGGGGGCAGCAAGGGGTGTGAGCTGCAGAGGAATATGGGGCTCAGGTGGGATAGCCATTGCCACTCTCCCTTGGCTGAGACCCGGAGGGGGGACTTTCCTCCCTTTGAGGTCTTCTATTGGGGGTTGGGTTGGTGTTTGTCTATGTCCCCAACTCTCCCTGGAGTCCTCTGTCTGATAGGACTTTCGCCCAAAATCCTGGATGCAGGGGTTTCCAGGTTGTGCTGGGGTCCTGAGTCATCCATGCTTCCAGACTCACAGGGTCAGAGAGCAGGGCAGGGCAGCTGGGCCAGGGGAAGGGGAACCAAGGGGTTGTATTCAGCATAAGGGGGTGGGGACAGAGTCGGAGTCAGGACCAAGGTTCTGGGTGGTGCTTCACATATTTAATTATCCAACTGTAATCATGACCAGGGACCAATCGGAACATCCATGGAGGGGCAAGATCCTTGAAGGCCCCCTGCTGTGTCAGTTGTTTAATTTCTGGGAATGAGGAGAGAGCCAGGGATGAGACTAGTGTTGGGGCTGCTCAGAGAACTTGGGAGCAGTACCCATTCACCAATGTTTAGAAGTAGTTTGGTGTTTTAACAACCTCCATAGCGGGACTGGTGTGTTTTGGCTGAACGCCAGCCTTGGAACAGGGCTAGGGTTGGGGCAGCGTGCCCCCCAAAGCCCTAGTGACCATCTCACTCCTCTTTGCCCGGCAGTGTCTGGGCCCCCTCCCTAAAGACCCTGCATGATGGCTAGACCTTAGGCTGGTGAATCAGGGATAGGCTCAGAGTTGAAGGGCCCACAGTATACTTGGACTGCCAGAGTCTTCCTGCCTCCCCTCCCACCTCAGCCAGCTCTCAGGGGACCCCCTTCACCCTGAGCACTGAGCTGGAAGCACACGCAGCCAGCTGGCTGGGATGTGATCATTCGGCCTCCTGAGCAAGGCCAGCCCTAGCGACAGGGTGACAATGAGGTCCTGTGGTGATGAGCAGTCACAGCTCTGCTGGGGCCACTGGGCAGGACAGGCCCTCCGCAGCCCACCCTGGTCTTGCCCTAGGACTCCTCCCCCTCCTCTTCCCAGGAAGGGTGCAGTGGCTTTGAGGGCTGATAAGGGCCAGACAGCCAGATCATCAGCACCTATTGATATTGCAGGCTGGGTGGGGGGGGTGGAGTCTGAGTGCAGCCCCAGGCTCATGCTAGGTGGGGTGAGGGTGGGAGCCAGACATAGACTGCTCTGGCAATGAGATTTGCCTTGTTATCTGTGCTTGCTCAGGCCAAGGGCCTTGGGCATCAACCAGCCCATCCAAGGAGTTAAGAAGTTGGGGGGAGTAGAAACCCAGGCTGGAGTGAACAGAGCACCTGCTGGAATGTGTGCATATGTGTGCCCCTGGGTGGTTTGGATTTGTGGGTTTTTGTCTCCAAAAGTGTGTGTGTGTGTGTGTTTTCTTGATTAGTGTGCACGTCCTTTAAAAGAATGTGTGTAAGAGGGCTTTGTTCTCTGCTCATGAGTGTTGATATTTCTGTTTAGTTCATGTGTGTTGCTGGAATTGATGTGTGTGTGTGTGTTTCTTGACTGTGTGTGAGTGTGTGTGCACACCCACACGCTCCTGATGGTTTTGTTTGTACATACCCTGTTTACGCTCCAGCCCACTCAGAAGCCTGCAGGCCCAGACCCCGCTGAATGGACAGAGCTAGGTGGGCGGGCAGGCAGGCTGGCCTGTACACAGGGGGCGGGACGGGTCAGAGGGTTCCAGGAGGTGGGTGGGTCTAGGCATCTTCCAGAGGCACCAGCCTGGCAGGGAACAAAGGGGCAATCAGTTGAGAGGCCACAAGAGCAGGGCTGATTGAGGAAGAGGAATTACTGAGGAGCCTCATGGGGCCCTACAGGGGGGCGCTGGGCGGTGGGGGGGCCCTGGCATCCTGATTAGGAGGGTGAGCAGGTGCAGCTGGGCTTACCTGAGCCACAGGAGGGCAGGCAGCAGGGAGTTGGGGGAGGCAGAGGAGGAAGATCAAGAATGGGAAAGGGACAAACTGGAGCAGAGCCTGAGGCTGACGACCTGGACCGATAACCTTGAGGAAGAGGAGTAAGTGGCCCTGGGGAAGGAGGTGACGGTGCACAGAGTAGATGTCATCATTTTCCTAAATGGGATCCCTCTCTATCCATTGTCCTAAGTGGTCTCTCCCACTCCCACTTGTCCAGAGCTTGCTGTAGGCCTGGCAATGAGCTAAGTTCCTGCCACATAATCTTCACAACACAGAGGCCAGTTCTATCATCAGCCTGGTTCACAAATCAGGCAATGGATGCCCAGAGACTTGCTCAAGGCTGCGTAGCTACTAATCCAGGTCTGTGTGATTTCAGAGGCCTCGTTTTAACCTTTGTGCTACCTTGCCACTCCCCAGGCCTCTGCTGCATTGCCAGTGGGGAGAAGATACTGAAGACAGATTGCCGGTACAACAAAAGAGGAATTTATAAAATCCACCTGACCAACAAAGCAGGCTGACCTGGGAAGTGGTGAAATGCCCAAGGCTGGAGGTATGCAAGAGTGGCTCACTGATGAGGGGGTTCCTTGCAGTATAGGAGGTTGGATTCCATTCTGTTTATCACTGTGGTATGGACTTGAGTCAGAGCCCCTGGGTTTGAATCCCAGATCCACTGTTTAGTCACTGTGTGACCTTAGGCAACTTGCTAGACCTATCTGTGCTTCAGTTTTTCCCATCTGTAAAATGGAGGGGTGTGAGGATCGAATGGTAATACATGTAAAGTGCTAAGAACAATGCCTGGTAAGTAAGCGCTTCTAAGTTCTAGCACTGTAAAAGGGTGCTTCGAAAAGTTCCCGGAAAAATAGAATTAAAAGATAATATGAGTCTTTCCATGAACTTTTAAAGATCCCTTGTATATTAGGTGGGGCAGAGTGGAAATGGATGGGGGTGTGGAAGGTCAGAGAGAGCTGGGGAGAAAGAGGTGAGACTTGGGATGAGCAGAAAGCCAGGCGAAAAAGCAGGTGTTTGGCGCTGAGGCTTGAGGGTTTGGGTGACGGTCCAGGTGACCTCCTGAAGATGTCCAGACCTCACATCTCTCCCCGAGGCCATCAGTCCAGCCTCCTTCCTGCTTTTCCTGCATAGCCCCTCCTCCTCCAGTCCATTCTCTGCCCCCTTTAATTTGACCAGTTCACTCCTCTCATCTTCAGCCTTCAATGACTCCCCTTTGCCTCTGGAAGTGGTTCTCAAAGTGTGATAGGAGAACTCCCCGGAGGAGGGATAACCTTAGGTGGCATGTGATCCAGATTTGCTAGGCACATTTCAGTTCTTTTGATGACAAGGAAGACATCCCAGTGCTGGCTTGTCCTTCCCACCTCTTGCCACAGGGACGTCAGATCAGACTCAGAGCCACCGTCAAACAACTGCATCTAGTTAGAACTCAATAACACTGATTTGTTTTAAAACTTGATTTCTCCAGCTGTTTTCTTTCTCTCGGAACACCCCTCTGGGTTCCGAAATGCCACACTTTCTGGTTTGCCATCCTGTTTCCCTGGCTGCTCCCTGCCAGCCTCCGTTTTGTTTTTCCCTTCGCAGCTGGTCCTAACTAGGCAGGTGTGTCTCTATCTGTTCCCAGGGCTTGAAACACCACTAGTGATTCCCAAATGTATCTTTCCAGACTCTACATTTCCAGCTGCCTTCTTGACATTTCTATTTGGATGTCCAACAGGTATCTCCAACCTGCATGTCCTAAATGGAGCCTGGTGCTACCCCATACCTGCCTCTCCTCTTGCCTGCCCTGTTTCAGTAGATGGCCAAACATCTAGGCATTATCCTTGATTGCTCTGTCTTTGCTTGCCCTGTCCAATCCATCAGCTGTGCCTGTCAACTTTACCTGCAAAACATCCAGAAATAGCCACTTCTGTCCATTTCTTCATGCCCTGGTTCGCTCCAGCATCACCCCTCTCCTGCATGTTGCAGTAGCCTCTGTGCTGGTCTTGCCTCTTCCGCCTTGCACCCCCATAATCCCCCCCNGGTAATACATGTAAAGTGCTAAGAACAATGCCTGGTAAGTAAGCGCTTCTAAGTTCTAGCACTGTAAAAGGGTGCTTCGAAAAGTTCCCGGAAAAATAGAATTAAAAGATAATATGAGTCTTTCCATGAACTTTTAAAGATCCCTTGTATATTAGGTGGGGCAGAGTGGAAATGGATGGGGGTGTGGAAGGTCAGAGAGAGCTGGGGAAAGAGGTGAAACTTGGGATGAGCAGAAAGCCAGGCGAAAAAGCAGGTGTTTGGCGCTGAGGCTTGAGGGTTTGGGTGACGGTCCAGGTGACCTCCTGAAGATGTCCAGACCTCACATCTCTCCCCGAGGCCATCAGTCCAGCCTCCTTCCTGCTTTTCCTGCATAGCCCCTCCTCCTCCAGTCCATTCTCTGCCCCCTTTAATTTGACCAGTTCACTCCTCTCATCTTCAGCCTTCAATGACTCCCCTTTGCCTCTGGAAGTGGTTCTCAAAGTGTGATAGGAGAACTCCCCGGAGGAGGGATAACCTTAGGTGGCATGTGATCCAGATTTGCTAGGCACATTTCAGTTCTTTTGATGACAAGGAAGACATCCCAGTGCTGGCTTGTCCTTCCCACCTCTTGCCACAGGGACGTCAGATCAGACTCAGAGCCACCGTCAAACAACTGAATCTAGTTAGAACTCAATGGAACACTGATTTGTTTTAAAACTTGATTTCTCCAGCTGTTTTCTTTCTCTCGGAACACCCCTCTGGGTTCCGAAATGCTACACTTTCTGGTTTGCCATCCTGTTTCCCTGGCTGCTCCCTGCCAGCCTCCGTTTTGTTTTTCCCTTTGCAGCTGGTCCTAACTAGGCAGGTGTGTCTCTATCTGTTCCCAGGGCTTGAAACACCACTAGTGATTCCCAAATGTATCTTTCCAGACTCTACATTTCCAGCTGCCTTCTTGACATTTCTATTTGGATGTCCAACAGGTATCTCTAACCTGCATGTCCTAAATGGAGCCTGGTGCTACCCCATACCTGCCTCTCCTCTTGCCTGCCCTGTTTCAGTAGATGGCCAAACATCTAGGCATTATCCTTGATTGCTCTGTCTTTGCTTGCCCCGTCCAATCCATCAGCTGTGCCTGTCAACTTTACCTGCAAAACATCCAGAAATAGCCACTTCTGTCCATTTCTTCATGCCCTGGTTCACTCCAGCATCGCTCCTCTCCTGCGTGTTGCAGTAGCCTCTGTGCTGGTCTTGCCTCTTCCGCCTTGCACCCCCATAATCCCCCCCCCACAGTAGCCGGAAGGGCTTTTGGAAGCATTAATCAGATTATGTCACTCCACTGCTTAAGACTCTCAAAGGGCATTCCCTTGTGCTTACTACAAATCCAAGACCTTTGCTCTGGTTTACAAGGCTCTGCGTGACCAGGGTTTTTTCTGTCTGTTTCTCCCTCTTCATCCCACATGAGTCTCCCCCTTGCCCACTCTGCTCCTGCCACATTGCCTTCCTTTTGTCCTTGAACATGCTGAGCTCAGTTCTACCTTACTCTCTGCCCAGAATCTCTCCCTCTTGATCATTGCAGCATGGCACTTTCTCTTTTTTTTTTTGCTGTTCGCTTGAGGATCACCTCCTCCAAGACGCCTTCTCTGACCATCCAACAGTAAAGTTGCCCCAGACACTACAGCATCCCTCTCTTCTCGCTCTTTGCAGAGCATGACATACGCAGCATGGCCTTTTTTATTTGTTTTCTTTGTTTGGCTTTTGCTTTCCTTCATATAATTATAAATTTCATGTAAGTAGTAAGGTTACCTGTCTTATTCATTACTGTATCCTTATTCATTACTGTATTCATTACCATTCTTGGCACTGAGGATATAGGAACAAATAAGACAGGTCATAGGAGGTGATCACTAAGTATGTGCCTGGGTCATAAGAGAGATTATTAAGTATTTGTTGATTGAATTAATGAACTGCATTTATTTTTACAACTACCTTTGATGTATGATAGGTGTCACTGGTTTTTTTCCATTTTAGGTAGTAATACAAAGTTTCCTTTTAAGAATAAAGCAAAGAGGATCTGATAAGAGACTTGCATCCAGAATATATAAAGAACTCTTACAAGTCAACAATAAAAAGGCAAATACAGTTTAAAAATGGGCAAAGGATTTGAATAGACATTCCAGCAAAGAAACATACAGCTCACTAATAAGCACATGAAGAGATGCTCAACATCATTAGTCATTAAAGAAATGCAAACTAAAACCACGACGAGATACCACATCAAACCACAGTGTTATATCACTTCACTAGAATGGCTAAAATAAAAATACAGACAATAACAAGTGTTGACAAGCCCGTGGAGAAATTGGAATGTTCATACATTGCTGGTGGGATTGTCAAACAGTGAAGCCACTTTGGAAATAGTTTGGGAGCTCCTCAAAAAGTTAAACATGTGGTTACTATATGACCCAGAAATTCCTCTCCTAGGTATATACCCAAAAGAAATAAAACCATACATCCACGCAAAAACTTGTACATAAATATTGATAGCAGCATTATTAGAAATAGTCAAAAAGTAGAAACAACTCAGATGTCCATTCATGATGAATGGATGAACAAAATGTGGTGTGTACATACAGTGGAATATTCAGCAATAAAAGGAAATGGATTACTGGTGTGTGCTGAAACATGGATAAATCTTGAAAACAGTATGCTAATTGAGAGAAGCCAGTCACAAAAAGTCACATATGGTATGATTCCATTTATATGAACTGTCCAGAATAGGCAAACCCACAGAAATAAAAAACAGGTCAGTGGTTTCCAGGGGCTGGGGAGAGGGGAGGATGTGAAGCCAGTGATAATTAGTACAGAATTTCTTTTATGGGTGATGAAAAATGTTCTGAAATTAGATATTGGCAACGGTTGTGCAACTCTTTGAAAAATACTAAAAACCACTGAATTGTACATTTTGAAAGGGTGAATTTTGTACTATGTAAATTATATCTCAATAATATTGTTATTAAAAAATAACGTGAAAAAATGATAATTTAAAGAAAAAAGCCAACAACAGTACAGGGACACACGGATCTCTGGTAAAGTCATAGAACTGGAATATGAATGACTGAAATTGGCTTATGGGCTTTTTATTTATTTATTTATTTTAATTTATCAATATACAATGTAGTTGATTTTTGTGTCTCTTTACCAATTCCTCCTTTTCCCCGCCTCTTATAGGCTTACAAGAATAAAGTCTAGATATCTTAGTTCAACATTCAAGGCTATGCTTAACTCCAGCCTCATGTCCCACCCTCCTTAATGTGGTCGTATTGTTTTGCTCCCTATTTCTGAGACACTTAGGAATCGTTCAGATTGCCTTGTCTTTGCAAATTTTGGCTCTTGCCTGGGATGCTCTCTTTCCTTTTCTCCACCTAATTTAACTCAACCAGTCAATATTGGTGGGATTGATAGGGGATGGGACATGTGCTAGGCACTGTGTCTGGTGCTGGCAAGACAGTGCAGAGAAGCAAGACAGGCATGGGCTGGGGCCTTGACCAGCTCCCAGACAGGACGGGGAGACAGAAGAGTACCCTGCAACAACCAAGCTGAGAGAAGAGACTTGGGCTATGGGAATGCAGCGGAAGAACCTAAAACAGCCTGAGAGATCAAGGGAGGTTTCCCCAGAAGTTAGCCAGGCAGAGGATAGGGAAGAGTGCTCCAGACACAGGGAACAGTCTGGGTGAAGGCCTCAAGACAGAGCAGGGCAGGTTGCAGGAAGGTGGGTGTGGCTGGAATGTAGCCTAGACAGTGATCCCAGAGAGAAATGATCCTAGAGAGAAAGTCGGAGCCTGGTGGTAGGCCATGCCAAGGAATCTGGACGTTTCCAGAGCTCAATTAGATTCTGCACTACAAATTATGGTTATTTTTTCTTCAAATCTCTGATCATCCCTGCTGTTATATATCCATCTGTTTATTGACTCTGCCCCTACTAGAAAGGACACGGACTTTGTGCTGCTCACTGTGCTGTCCCCAAAAGCCGGAACAGTGCCCTGGTCACATAGACACTCCGTAAATACTTATTGAATGTGTGAATTTACCTGACTGTCTCCTCTGCTTACCTGAGTTATTTAAAGTCAGGGACCTGGTAGATTCATTGTGTCCCCAGGGCCTAGCACAGAGGTTGGTGTACACATGCTGCTTAATAAGTATTTAAAGAATAAGTGAATGAATGAATGTCTCCCCCAGGGTGTAGCGAATTCCTGAAGGGCAGGGACTACGTGATTTATGTCCCTAGTGCCCAACACA
>NW_007726817.1:173761-178007 GCF_000696425.1 Galeopterus variegatus | reverse complement strand
TCTCCCGGGGGTCAGATTGGCTGTAGGTGAAACAGAGGCAAATACTGTACTGGCAGATAGTCGTTCAACAAACACTTATGATGCCTATTGCAAGTTCAAGCTCAGTGCTGGACCCCAGGAAGCCAAAGCAGGATTTCCATGGGCAGTTCTTCAGGTCGTGCACTTCACGAAAGAACATTGTCTAGGAGAGTGGGGTACCACTGGTACCAGAGGAGGGGGCTTTTTATTTTTCTTTGCACAATAGGCCTTAAACTTGCCAAACCAAATCCATAGGATTGTGCCTGCCTAGAGAAGGTGCCTTTTTCTAATTCACACAGAATGTGCTAGTGGCAGCTCTACAGACATGAATATAGTTCAGTTCCTAATCTTCAAGGACTCTTGGGATAGTGCAGGAGAAAAATATGCCTATGATGAGTAAACATTAATTTAAAAAACATTTATTGAGCACCTAACATTTGCCAAGCACTGTGTTAGCTGCTGGGGGAGAGAGAGGAGTAATACACATTTCCTGCCCTCCAGGAGCCCAGTGTACTTGGAAGAGATGGATGTATATACCTGGGTCTGCCCTTGCGTTTTTCCTTCCCTTTCTTCCTTCCACAAAATCTTTAGGAATACCTGGGAGATAAGAGTAACATTTCTGGACACACATCACCTACATTCAAATTCTGGCTCTACCATGTCCTTTCTCTGTAACCGTGGGCCACAGGCATATACACAGAGGAAGACATGCACAGAGAAATCCAACAGAAGGCTCACACACACTCAGGCTGTGCTGAAAGACAGTTGTGGTGGCAGGGTGTGGTTCTGGAATGAATGAGTCTTAATGTAGAAGTCAGAAGATTTGGGGTTGTCTTAAGTCCAGGCTGGGGGAATAGAACGATTGCTTGGTAAGGTAGTGAGCTCTACATCACTGGAGGTGTGCAAGCCAAAGTGTGAGGTTGCCATAGAGAGAAGGATCCTGGTTGTGGGTGAGAGGCAGGTTGATCCATCAGGCTGACACTTGTTTCTGGTATGACAGTCCCCTCTTGGGACAGTGAGATCCAGGCTTTCTACCCTGTATGTCCATTCCCTGGGGCAAAGCACTGAATGGCAGAACCACAGGCAGAGGCAGGAAAGAGGAAACTTCCAGCCCCTTTTAGGAGACCAAAGTTGGGCTGGGAGACAATGGAATGGCTTAGCCTTGAAGAGGTGACTTGAGAACCCAGTCTGCTTGTGTGACCATTGTCCTTCCCCGCCCCCAGGACTCAGTTTCCCCACCTGTAAAACAGGAAGAGAATAGACTATATAATATCAGTGTTCAGCCCTTGTTTCCTTTCTCCTATTCCTAAATTATAGACATGTATTGAGGGCTCACTACATGACAAGCACTTGGCTAACCCTATTGCACATAGCATCTCATTTAAATCTCACCACAACCCAGGAGGCAGGCACTATTATTATCATGCCCACTTTACAGATGAGGAAACTGGCCCTCAGAAGTAAAGTAAGTTGTCCAAGTTCATCCAGCATGGAAATTATAGAGCCAGGTCTCAAATCCAGGCTGACATTGAAACCCGGGAGGCCAGTAACCCTGCCCTCCTGCTGATGGGTCCTGTCAGGCTCTCTGGATGGCCCCACCCCCTGCCACATCCCTGGGAACACTCCCCCACTCCCCATCCCTTTCCTGGGCTCATACCATGAAAGCCCTATGCAAAGCCTTCTACTCTAGAGGGATATATATTATCTAAACTTGATAAGACAACTTAATTTCACTCCGTGTCTGTTACCGGTGATAAAACCAGGAGACTTTTATGACCCAGCGTCCTCGGCAAGATTGTCAGGAACTTATTATACAAGGTCTAACTGGATTTCTCTCTGCAGATGGCTGGGAGCCATGGGCTGGAACGCAATTCGGCAACACATTTGGGGGAATAAATGCAAAATGCTTGTTCCAGAGACTTAGATAAGGCAGCAGGCCTCTGAGCTCCCCAAGAATTGGATCTGCCTTTCCCAGGCCCTGAAGGGCGATTTGGGGAGGATTTGCCCTGTTGTGGGAGGAGGAGATGATGGGCTCTCTCTCACCCTCCTCCCTTGATCCTCCTCACCCCAGGGAAGGGATGTGGAGGTGCCTGAGACTTGGGATTCAGCAGTTGCAATTTCTGGAGAGTTAGCAATTTGGGGGAGAGGTGGGAGTAAGCAAGGGGCAGAATGGGTGCTGGAGGGTGGGACCAAGGATATGAGAATTGTGTGCATTGAAAGAGGGGTGAAGGATTAACAAAAGGATGGGGAGCTGGGCATGTCTTCACTTGCTGCCCAGGATCCACCCAAGACTCATTCCTACTGCCCTGAGATGCCTGGCCCCTTCCCAAACACACCTCCAGGGCTGGTGTGGACCATTATAGGCAGGGCTCTCAAACAGACCTCATCCCTCAGATGAATAGTTCACATACAGATTCAGATGACCCGCATACTTGGGCTCACAAATACCCCAAGATTTTGAGATCACGACCAGGGTACCCCAAATTCAGAGCTCACCTCAGATTCTGATAATCTCCCAGGGTTGGACTCACAGACAGACTGGATTTATCTCAATTTTGACAGCACCAAATGTAGATGTGTCAAATTTCAAATTCAGAGCTTCACAGAGTCAGCCCCAAATTCAGAGTTCACTCTCTAGTACAGACATCCCCCACACCTGGCCTTACACACAGATGAGGCACAACCCCAGATACACACATCTCTCCAAGCTAGACTCTAACCCATAGCTTGGGCACCCCCAGCCTTGGGTTACCACCAGAACCTGAGGGGCTAACCTCAGATCCAGGCATCCCCCTAAACAAGCTCATACCAAGCCTTGGGGGTCTGGCTCTTCCTGTCCTAGGCTCCAGCCCAGGTGCAGGGAAGCTGCTTCACCACCATTGATCTGGGAAGTTTGAGGCCCTTGTCTACTGGCCCTGTGACTCTAAACCCTTTCCACAGGGCCAGAGAGGCAGCTGATATATTTTCATCTGTTACCCAGCTCCCTGAGGCCTATTTCGCTTCCTTTCAGTGGACTCGGTACTCCATTAAGGAAAGTTTGTCTCATCTTTTCAGCCCTCTCTTGCCTCTTCTTGCATGTAGAATCCCCACCCCAGCAGGATCCTTCCCCTCCAGTTTTTGTAGGGAAGAGGGCAACATGTACTGAGCATCCTCTCTGTGCCAGGGCCTGGCGTGTCTGTGATTTCATCAAGTCCTCACCACAACCTTTCAAGCTAGATTATTATTATACCCATTCTGCAGATGAGGAAATGGAGGCACAGAGAGTTAAGCCACTTGTCCATAGGCACACAGTCCTGAAGGGTGGGAGTTTTGTCTCTGCCAGGATTTTGCCCCAGGACTTGGAGCAGAGCTGGGAAGCATCCTTCAGATTTGGAGCTTGGTGGGGCTGTTACTATGTGGCAGGCTGGGGGCGGGGGGAGTTGTTGCTGAGCCTAAGCTTGTATTGTTTCCACACTGGCAAAATGAATTATTTCTAGTGGACAGGAAGATGGGTGTGGGAGCATGGGAGCGGAGAACACTGCAGAGAGATCAAGGGCGTCGGCTGCCAGGGCCAGTCACTGGGGAGGGGGGTAGAAGCTGGCCTTTGCCAGGAGACAGTGATGAATGGGCTGGGTCCCAGCCTTGGGGTGCCAAAGGGCAAACCAAGACTCAGCTCCTGCATGGGGTGGGGCAATGGTGTTGGAAATCACTGCCACCCTGGAGAAGCCAGGAAGGGGGATTGCCCCATCTTGGGTGAAGGCCAGGAAGTCCATGGGGCTGCTGGAATACTAATGGTCCTGCAGGATGTAGCAAGCAGGCTGGAGCCTGCCTGTCTCTCCATCCTTAACTCTACAGATTCCTGGAGAGGCATGTTGGGGACCGGGGAGTGAAGAAGAGGCCTGGGCCAGGGTCTGGGGCTGAACAAGAACATGGCTGCAGTGGGGAGCAAGTGAATGTTGGAACAAGGCTCTACCACTTCCCAGATATGTGACCTCAAGAAAATCATTTCACCTCTGTGAGCCACAGGTCCATGTAAACAGGTCAATGATGTTGACCTGTGGGGCTGTGAGTGTTGGAAGGTACAGAGTACCTACTGACTTAAGATAATGGTACTTTATATTACAGAGGGGTTACCATGCCTACACCCTAACAGGCATGCCCTGAAAAATCACCTCCAAGCAGGGGGGGGGGGTAAAGCCTGAAAAATTACCCAAATCCTCTAGCTGAGTGTGATTTTTTTTTTTTTTTT
>NW_007726817.1:156354-173302 GCF_000696425.1 Galeopterus variegatus | reverse complement strand
GGGGGGGGGGGGGTAAAGCCTGAAAAATTACCCAAATCCTCTAGCTGAGTGTGATTTTTTTTTTTTTTTTAAAGGAACAAGTAATACAATCCTCAAAGGATTTTCCCTTTTGGGTCTAAAAAAAAAAATCTAATATCTTCATTTCCATCCCCCGTTTAAGCTAATTTGTGGAAAATTAAAATGGGGAACTCACCAAGGTTGGCATTTTAATTGGATCTTGTCTGGCATCCTCTTTAGGATTCCCTGATTAGCTTCCTCCATTAAATCCTGTGTGCTCTGTTTAGCCTGGTTCCCACCCTCTTTGGGGCTTGGGACTGGCAGGGCTGCCCAGGGCTCCAGTGACTTCCCACACAGAAACAGAGATTTCAGCCTGGCCCCCCACCTGCCCTCAGAGGCTTTCGTGTCAGAGGGACCCAGGTTAGACTTTTGGCTCTGCTGCCACTGATGGGAGATCCGTGCATGGCACCCTGTTGGCTTTGCCTGTAACTCATTCGGAAACGTGATTCCCCTGAATGACTTCACTTGGGACCGAGCATCCCTGGCACACCCAGGTGATCAATACGTAGTGCTTCTCCCCACCCCACCTCCAAGATCTGGGGGGCTCCTGTATTCCTCCTAGTCTCCAAGGGCAGAACTCTCTTCTGCATCCATCACAGTCCAGTCTCTGGTTAAAAAGCCCATCAGTCACTCTCCCCACTTTCAGGGATCTGGGTAATAATAGTAATAATGATGTTTCTTGAGTGCTCACTTCCTGTTAGACAGGCTACCTGCAGAGTCTTATTCTGTCCTCATAACAACGCAAGGAAGGAAGGACTACTATCTTCCCATTTTATGGATGAAGAAACCGAGGCTCGGAGAGGATAAGTAATTTGCCTAATGCCACACAGCTACTTTGAGTGTCAGAGTTAGGATTAGAATTCAGGCGGTCTGGCCCCAGAAGTCCCCTAAACTCAGCCTTGGCTTCTTGGTTTTGGGTCAAAGTGCGTTTCCCTTGGCCCTGGGTTCCCGGTGGGTCCCTCGGAGGCTCAGACCATAGCGCCTCCCGCTCCCGTCCCCAACAGCTAGCTTTGTCTGCGCGGACGGGTGAGGGACTGAGCGGATGAAAGGGGCCCATTGTCCCCACTTCGAGGCCCAGTCCCGAGGAGGGGCTCCCTCCTCCGCCCCGCGGGGGGCCGTAATCAGTACTAATCAGCCACAGCTAATTATCCAGCCCAAGGGGAGGTGAGCACGGTGGTGCCAAGAGGGAGCAGCGGAGGCAGCGCGGGGACCCGGGTTCCAGCTCTGGGCCAGGGTTTCCCTGACTACACGTAGGGGTGGGTGAAGGTAGCGGGTCTCTAACTCTGAAATTCAAGAGAGAGAAAGAGCCTCCTCCGCTGCCTACCCCAAAGCAAGCTAGGGTAAAGCACAGCTTCTGACTGGCGGCGTGGGCTCAGCCTGGCTACCTGGTTTCAAAGCTGGCTGCGGGGTCGCTAATGTGGTTGGTCACCTCTCACTTTTCTCATGCATTAGATGGGGTAAGGTTAAAGCGCCGACATCCACTTAAAATGGTTGCTATGAGGGTTCAGTATGGTACTTGGAACAGTTCCTGGCATGTAGTAAGTGCTCAATAAATAGCAGCTTATGGTTAGGGAGCATTTTGTTCACGTTATCTCATTTAATTCCCAGAACAACTTCATGAGGGAGGCATTATGGCAGATGGGGAAACTGAGGCTCAGAGAGGTGAAACCTCTTGCTTCATGGAGTTAGCCCATTCATCCGTGTGTTCACTCTGCACATTTACTGGGCATTTGCCATGCCCCAAGTTCATTGCTCAAACAGACAGATGTAGCTCCTGCCCTCTTGGGACTTATGTTCCAGCAATTTGAATTTCCACTTCCCTGGCTCCCCCTGGGAGGGGAGGGACACCTCTCCACCCCCTTGTAGTAGCTGAGGAAGGTGTAAGAGGGGGCCAACTAATGGAAATCTTTGGGGTTAGGGTGCCTAATGACCCCCTTCTCATAAACATCTTATGTAAATTTCTTTCATAATTACACTGAAAGCTATCAAACTATCTAATTTAATTTCTCTGCGAAAATAAATAGTTAACGTGGCCCTAGGTACTGGTATAAATACTTCAGGCAGAACGGTCTGAGATTGCTGTCTGTGCAGGCCTGACTGGCCACAATACACACTTAATAAGTACATATTTATTGTACTTTGCTCTCTCTGCTGACTCAGCCAGAGGGAGAGCAAAGCAATTGGGACCATGGTGTTAATGTGGGGATGGGGGAAGGAGTGGAGGGAAAATATGCTGGGGAATTAATTATCCATCTTTGTACATCCATAGCTTTTTATTAAACAAATATGCTAATGCTGCCTAACCAGCTGCCTTTGCTTGGGTCTGCCTCAGGGATGACTGTTAATCTGTGGCTGGGCCCATGGGGAAGAGGCCTGTCTACAAAATGGACCAGGGCTGGGCCAGCCTCTCGTTTCTTGCTCACCTGCTATGGCTCCCCCGGTCCACCAGGCCAAGCATCATTAGTTTGATTTTCTTACCCAAGGCAGATGGATTCCCTGCTGCCAGGGTTCAGCGTCAGGTGTCATCCTCTTGTTTTAAATCTTCTGTCTACATTTTCATCCCCTTTTTCTGTCTTTCTTCCACTTGCCTGGTATGCCTCAGCTCTACTGGCCTCCAACCTCGCTTGCTGCATCTCAGGGCCTTTGCACTGGCTGTTTCTCTGCCTGGAATGCTGTGTTCCCATGGCCAACTTGTTCTTGTCATTCAAGTTTAAGATCAATGTCACCTTCCCCAACCATGCACTTGAAAGTACTCCTTTTGCTTTTATACTATTTGTTTTACTATTTTTTTCATAGCACCTATGTTGGAGTGAGCAGGACTGAAGTCATACTGGGACCTAAAACTGCCTGGGCTGTAGGCAAATCTTTAAAATACACAGTTTTTTTCTTAACATGTATTTCTCTGAGTTCCCTCTTTTCTCATGGTTATTTGATAGTTTGAACCTTGGTTATAAGGCAAGATGACATTATTTACATAAATGTAACATTGTTTTCCAGTCAGCCTGGATTTGCAAACTTGCCACAAGGCACATACTATCCAGACCCTGAGAAACCAGAAAAAGATTGTCTTCTTAAAAAAGACATTAATAAAGCTATGCTGATTCCACCCCAAATCAGGACCCTAAAATAATATCAAGGACGGGAGCAGAAACCTCATGGAGCCTTGGTGAGACCTTGCACCTGGCTCCTTGCACGGAGCCCCACAGCTCATGTCCCCCTCCCTCCTGCTTTTCACTTCCCATGTTCCAGTCCCTCAGTCTCCTCTTTAAAAACCCCTCAGTAAATGTGAGTCAGGGAGATGGCTTTAGTCTGGTTATTCTCTTTTAGGTTTACTGGAGAGACGGGATAGCCTAACATCTCTCCTTAGGTCACAGGTATTCCTAAATAAAAGCTGACTTCCATTTTCACCAACAATTTGACTTTTGAGTGGTTTGCTTTTGAAGGGGTATAGGCAGCCAGATCTGGGTTTAGTAACAAGATTTTGACAAGCCTAAGCCAGGAGCCGAATGCCCTGAGGTAACAGATCAAGCCAGGGTTTTTGTATGGGGCAGGCAGCTGGACTTGGACTCTGTAACACTATGACTCTGGTAGTTTCCCTTTTTATTTATTAGTTTTCAAATTTATTTTTCTCTCCCACTAGAAAGTAACTTCCAGGAAAGAAGAGTCTTGTATTATTTATTGCTGTACCCCCAGTGCCTAGAACAGCATACATAGCAGGTCCTTGCTAAATGTACATTACCTGAATGAATGAATAAAGTAAAGAGGAGCCTCCTCACTACCTTTCTTGTCCCCCAGTCACCGTCTTCCTGTCTCCACACGATTCAGGATAGTCTTTTTAAAACACAAATTCTTTTTTTTTTTTTTCCTTTTTGTCTTTTTTCGTGTCCGGCAACGGACTGCAACCCTCAGTGTCGCGCCCGTACCGGACTGGGACCGGCAACGGGCTCGCAACCCTCAGTGCTGCGCCCGCCCCTTGCTCAGCCAGTGAGCGGGAACCGGTCTGTATGTGGGATCCGAACCCTCGACGGGAGCGCTGCCCCGCTCCCAAGCAGCGCACTGTAGCAGTGCACCACCGGGCCGGCTCTTTAAAACACAAATTCTTTTTTTTTTTTCCTTTTTGTCTTTTTTCGTGTCCGGCAACGGACTGCAACCCTCAGTGTCGCGCCCGTACCGGACTGGGACCGGCAACGGGCTCGCAACCCTCAGTGCTGCGCCCGCCCCTTGCTCAGCCAGTGAGCGGGAACCGGTCTGTATGTGGGATCCGAACCCTCGACGGGAGCGCTGCCCCGCTCCCAAGCAGCGCACTGTAGCAGTGCACCACCGGGCCGGCCCTTTAAAACACAAATTCTGCTGCAGACAACCTTCCATGGCTCCCTAGTTCTTTGGAACAATCTCCGAGTTCCTTCACCTGCCCCTTTACAACCTGTCATCTGTCTGCTTCTCCAGCTCATTCTCTACCCACCCCAGCTTGCTTCAATGCTACACACACTCTGGCTTCCACACAAAGCACCAGGCTTCCACGTGAGCCCTGCACACATTGTTCTAGTTGCCAAATTCTCCTCCTTGCCCTTCTTTGCTCGGCTGACTCTACCTTGTCTTTTGCATCTCAGATCAGGCGTCTTCTCCTCCAGGAAGACTTCCTGCCTAATCTGCTTGCCTCCCTCTATCGTAGCTCTTTCCAGCTCACCCTTTTACCTTTCTGCTTCCCTTTCTAGATGGAGAGCTTCAGGAGGGCCAGTTTCTCATCATCTAAGCAGGAATCAGGTGTATGAGCCAGATTCTGGATTAAGAACATGGATTCTGTAGCCAGGCTGCCTGGATTCATATGCCAGCTCCACTATTTACCAGCTGTGATAGATACCCACTAGGATGGCCCCCAATGGGGCTGTGGTATCTGGCACTCATGACTTTGTGCAGACCCCTCCTCTCGAGCGTGAGCTGGACCTCGTGACCTGCTTCTTATAAGTATGAGGGTACTTCAAAAAGTTCATGGAAAGATTCATATTATCTTTTAAATCTATTTTCCATGACCTTTTTGAAGTACCCTCATAGTTTACAGCAAAAGTAATGGGATATCTTTTCTTTTTTTTTTTTTTTTTCCTTTTTGTCTTTTTTCGTGACTGGCAACGGATCGTAACCCTCAGTGTCGCGCCCGTACCGGACCGGGACCAGCAACGGGATCGCAACCCTCGGTGCTGCGCCCGCACCTCGCTCAGCCAGTGAGCGGCCGGTCTGTATGTGGGATCCGAACCCTTGGTGGGAGCGCCGCCGTGCTCCCAAGCGGCGCACTGTAGCAGTGTGCCACCGAGCCGGCCCGTGGGATATCTTTTCTGAGATTAGGTTATGAAAAGTCTGTGGCTTCCATCTTGGGCACCCTCTCTTACTCACTATCTGTGAGGGAAGCCAGCTGCCATGTGGTGAGAGAGGCTCATGTGGCAAGGAACTGATCTCTTCAGCCAACGGGCATGGGGGAGGCCTGGAGGCATCCAACTAAATTGTGCCTGGACTCATGACCTACAGAAACAGTGAGATAATAAATGTTTATTATTTTAAGCTGCTAAGTTTTGGGCTAATTTGTTACACAGCAGTAGATAATTACATACTGACTGAGTGATCATGGGCAAGTTACTTGACCTGTGTGTGTTTGTATGTCTATAGAGAATGGGGATAATAACTGTACTTACTTTGCAGGGTTGTTGTGAGGGTTAGATGAGGTACTGCATGTGAAGCACTTAGAGCAGTGCCTGGCCTACAGTAAGTGCTGGATAAACATAGTTATTATAATATTCTCAGCACATAGGAGATGCTCAATAAATGTTGAACAGAAGCAAGATGGTAAACATAGTGCTTACTGTTTATTGCTCTCTTGGCACGAAGAGAGCATCTCCAGCTTCTCGAGATGGCCTTCAAAGCCCTTTTTGATCTTTTGACCCCTGTCAGTTTCATGGGTGTGGTGCTGGCCACTAAATTCAGCTCACCACATTTCATTTTATCTCTATACCATTCTTGTGAGGTAGGGACTGTTTAACAAATGCAGAGACCTGGGTTCAGAGAGGTTAAGTAAATTGCCCAAGGCTACACAGCCAAAACAAGATTAAAACTAAAAAATTTGAATCCAGGAATGTCTGGCTTCTGGTTCAGTTGATCTGTATGTTCTCAGTGTTTCCTATGGGTCTGGCATTAAACCGAAAATGGGTACATGGCCACCGAATAACTGCCTGCCTGCCTGGATAAATATTGCTCCCCCACCCCATTTTTCAGGTGAAAATGCAACAAAAAAGCTGCCCCCTGCCAAGAGACATTGGGGAGCAGTGCTTAACCCAGAAGATTGACCTGCCAGTGGGTGTCCGGGGCATCAGCCCAGCGGACCTGCTCAGTGGCCTGCTTTAATGGAGGAGAAGGAAGAGGCAGTGGAGCCAGCAGGGAGAGCTGCCCATTAGCCCTAATTAGCAGCCCGTCTGGAAAAGAGCTTGGGCTGAAATTAAGATGCTGTCAGTGGGTCCCAGCTGGGTCATAGCAGAGTGGCAGCTGCAACATTTCCAGAGCCTGAGCTTGAAACACCCAGCTGGGAAGGCCTTTCTGCCTGCCTCCACCTGGGCTCAGTGGCCCCTGGGAGGCAGCCAGACCCTCTCCCAGCCAGGCAGTGATCACTGAGATAGCCTCATGCATGCAGAGCACTCACAAAGCCCCCACACCTTAGTTATTTCCATGGGTTCTCCCGCAGTCCTGGGAGATGGCATCTCTACACCCATTGTGCAGAAGAAACAGAGGCTTTAGGAGTTTTAATTGTGTGCCCCAGACCCACAATTAGGAAGTGGCAGAGTTGGGGGTTCCTTTAAGCTGGTTCCCTGAGCCCAAGGTTGGGGGATGGGAGGCACAGAAAGATCCTGACTAGGGCCGGGGGCTTAGGGCATCACCAGAAGGACAGGTGACAGGGCCTGGGCTCCAAGTCACCATCACTGACTCCATCCCCTCTCCCCATCCTAGGGCACGGCAGAGGTCCCAGTGCTACCTCATCTGGAGGAAGAGACAAGTTATGCAGTAGGAATCAGTTGGGTGGAAGGGGAAATAGGGGTGGAAGAGCAGGAAAACTGAGTGTCAGGAAGGACTCAGCCTGCCTCCCAAGTCTCTATTTCCTTTCTTAAAGCACAGAGAATAAACTAGGATTTTAAATTAAAAAAATAAAATCACAAAAGCCCTAAAGCTGCCTTCCATGGAATCGATGGCAGTGATTTGTGCAGCAGAGGTGCTTTGGGGAAGCCCTGCTGGACAGCGGGTGGGACTTTGTGGCAGGAGATGGGCCGGGAGGTGCTGGGGACCAAGGGATCCCTGCCCCAGGTTGCCGATATTGTTATTCATAATAATAACAGGGAAGGAGTTGAGGGCTTATTATTTATGTGCTAGATACTTGCTGACTGCTTTGTAGAGATTAACTCTTTAATCCTTGTAATTAACCTCATAGGAGTGGGTATATATGGGCCCTTGTTAAGTAGTTGAAAAAGTAGGTCCAGGGGCTGAAGAGGCTTGTCCAGGTGGAGGAGTGAGATTTCAAATCCACATCTGTTTGTCTTAAGAAGCTTGTATGTGTCTCGGCCACACCAGACTGAAAGGGGGTAGTGCGGGTGGAAGGGGGGGGATGCTGCCAGCGCTGAGGAAGTTTCACCTCAAAGAAAGACTTAGACTTTTCCTATGATTAAGTTTTGAAAGCTAAGGGGAGAGAGAACAGGAATGGCTGCCTGAGACGCAGCAGGGAAGAACTGCTTCCTGGCAAGGAGGCTGGGACCTCACAGGGGACCAAGTCCTGATGCATCACGGATCCAAAACCAGTGGGAATTTCTCCAGTCCTGGGGCCTCTTTTATCCTCCTAGGCTTCTACCAGTGGTTGGCGAAGTACCACACGTGGGCCAGCACTCGCCTGTTTTGTCGATAAAGTTTTATTGGTACACAGCCACATCCAGTCATTTACCTATAGTCTGTGGTTGCTTTTATACTACAATGACACAGATGAGCTGTGCCAGATACTGTACGGCCCTCAAAACTGAAAATATTTACTATCTGGCCCTTTACAGGAGAATTTGTTGACCCCGTCCTAGACAATATAATCACCCATTTTAGATCTCAGAATTCTAGCATATCAGAGCTGAAAGCTTCCATAGAAAATATTCCATCCAACTGAGGCACAGAGAGGGAAAGGGACTCAGCCAAGGACACACAGCAAACAGTGAAAAAATCAAAGCAAAATCCTTGGCTCTTGCATTGAACCGATGCAATGGTTAGCTCCAGGAAACCCTGAGAGTTAGCATCAGTCCTGTGCTTCCGAATGTGTGGTATGCCAGCCCCTGACAATCATAGATAGCATTAAATGACACTAAACTGTCACCTGCTGAAATAGGTGGTTCCTCCTCAGTCCTCTTTCAGTCTTCTGATTATGTCAAAGAGAAAGTTGTGTCTGGTGCTCACATGTCTTTGTCACTTCTCTAATACTACTTTTCAGTAATCTGCGTTCGCAATAGAGTACAAGACTCAGGCTGCAGGCTTCGGCAGGCACCATTATCAGGCCAGGCATTAATAATCATTGTTTAGTGTGCTTATTTTCACATCACCATCTGTATCCTGTGTTACTGTTTTCCACTTAATGTACTGATGTAAGTTTTGCTTTCAAAATAAAATTAAGTATGAAAAGGGGGTTGTTGTTGGAGGAAGAAAAACATAAAATAAGTAATAGTCCAGGTGGTACTTGAATATGGCAGAAACCATGAATACGGTATTTGAAAGGCTGAGACAGGGAAAACACTGATCGATTCCATAATATCTCTAGAGCTGAAGTTCCAAGGTTCTGTGATTTAAGAGAAGAGCATGATCTCAAAGTAAGGGTAGGGCTGCTGTCATAGCCTGGATGACGGAGTGACTTCTAATTCACACGAAGGTGTGCTGTGGGCCAGCAGGCTCCCCAGCCACATTCCTTCATTTGCACCTTCTGATTTGAGCTACAAATCCCATGGGGCTGGGGCATCTTGGAGGCAGCCAGGTGACTGGCAGAGGTCAAAGATTAGAGGTTGCTGAGATGGGAGTTGCTCCCTGTTGCCATTAGGTCATCCCTGCTTGCAATGAGGCTATTCCCATCCCAAGCTGCTACATGGCAATGCTGACCATGGTGGCATGGGCAGATCTGGGTTTAGAGGCTGTCAGCAGCCATCCACAGGAGCCGGCCCTGGGATCAGATCAATCTGGGTTCAAGAGCTGACTCTGTCCCATCTGTGCTGTGTGACTTTAGGCAGCTTCTCTCTCCTCTCTGAGCCTGTTTCCTCACTGTGAAATGGGGCACCTTAGTGATTGGATCTGACTCCCAGGGTACACTTGAAGATGTGGATTAGGTGGTGCAGGGGTGTTGAATAAGTGGCAGGTAGGTTGAGCAATCCCCATTCTGAGGGTGACCCTCTAGAAGGGGCACTGGGTGGTCAGCCCTGCCAGAGGTCATGGCTGGGTCTGCACAAAACTGGTGGCTGCAGAGGGGCCGGACTGACTCCCACAGCCACTGCCAGGCTGAGTTGATGGCAACTGGCTCCCCAGCTGCCAGGTAGCTACTGACATTTTTATGGGCAGATCACAGGTAATGAGCTTTCCCTCCCGGACCTGGGGACATTTGAGAAAATTGTATTCAGGTTGGAGAGTGAGAGCGGGGAGAGCAGGGTCAGGAAGTGAGAGACTCTCCTGCCTCTGCCCACCTCCATCTCTACCTCCATCCCCACTGCAAAGGAGAGAATCAGTTGAAACCATCAAGCCCACGTGGGGCTCAGCCCACTAGGGGTGGGGCAGGAGGCAGGTTTCTCTTCTCTCTCAGGATTACTTTGTGCTGAATTCTGTGGTCTCAGAGGCTGATTCCCTGACATTACAGATGGGCAGTAACTGTGCTCCAATGCTATCCTTCCTCCTTTCACTCATGCATCATGCAAATTTGCGCACCCACCCATCCAGCAGATACTTTTGGAACACTCTCTTTGCCCAGGCACTGTGTAAGGACAGAGAAGAGGTTCCTGTCCTTCCCAGGAACATTCGCTTTCTCATTCATCTACTCAACAGATGTCTACTGAGCCCCTGTTATGTGTTGGCCACCATGGCTAGTGGAGATACAGTGACGATCCAATAGGATACCATCCCAATGCTCAGGGGCATCAAAGAGGATGCCAACCCAGGCTTTGGGCATGGACACCGATGGGTATTCCCGAGAATACAAATGATGGATTCTTCAGGACACTGATAATAGACATTGATCGTGCCCCCAAAGTCATCACTGATGACTTCCGTCGATGATGGTATCCTCAAAGTACTGGTGCTAAGCATTGATATGCCCCTCTGGACATTGGTAATGAACTCTGATGGTGCTCCTATGGCATCAAGGGTGGGCACTGTTGGTACCCCCCAAGGCCACTGCTGCTGGGCACTAACAGTGCTCCAATGACATCAGTGTGTCGATGTTGGTATCCTCAAAGTACTGGTGCTAAGCATTGATATGCCCCTCTGGACATTGGTAATGAACTCTGATGGTGCTCCTATGGCATCAAGGGTGGGGACTGTTGGTACCCCCCAAGGCCACTGCTGCTGGGCACTAACAGTGCTCCAATGACATCAGTGATGGGCACTGGTGAGCTAGGGACATTTCTTTGCTTCTGCTGGAGATCTCAGCTCATCCTCACATTTGGCCTCCCTTCCCCCACCCAATTAACGCTCTTGCAGGCAGATGGATCTTGGGCTGACCCGGTGGCCCACAACGTGATGTGATGGTGGCCATCCCTGGCCTCCCCTGACTGGCAGGGCTGGCTCTCCACTGGAGGCCAATTGATCTTCTTGCCTGGGATTCTGTCTCTAGCTAGAATGTCATTTTCTACACACACACAAAAACCCTCTTTCTTGTAATTACTGAGAATTACTTATGAAGAGAGAGACAGAGTGCGCATATTGATCGCTACCCCCGAGAAGCTAAGGAATCATTTAGAGCAGATTAACCTAACTTTCTTTTGCCTTTTGGGAAGTTGGACTCCGAGTTATTTAAGGAGATTAATCAGCTCATAAGAGATCTAGACAGTCTTCTTACCTCTTCTATTGCTTTTTGGACTAGTGGGGGCCATGTCATTTTTTACCCTGCCCTCAAAATATCCTTTTCCTCATGCCCTACCACCCTGTCTCTATTTCCACCATTCTTGCCCAGTCTGTTCAGTTCAGCAGGATTCTCTGCAGGCTCCTGTTTTGGAAAATTGGTAGGCTTGTTGTCATTAGTTTACCTGGATACATTGTTCCCTGGATCTGAGGTTCGACACAACCTCAGAGAGGGCTGGGTCACCCCAGGCAAATCTCCCCATCCAAGCGCTGGGTCTCTACAACTGTCACATAGGAAGGATCCAGCCATTCCATCACTCTGGCAGTGGCTTCCAGAGGCTTTTCTGCGAGGCTTGCACATTGATTCTGCAGATGTCAATCCTGCCCAACCACTCTTCTGGGCTTCCAGGTGCAGCTCAGCTCCTCCTCTTCCCTTCTAGGAAGCTGTCCCAGACTGTGCCATCATCTGGGAACACTGATCCTGCTTAGTAAGGTGAGGATGAGGGGAGGAGAGAGGAGAGAAAGGAAACCAGAGAGAGGAAGGGGAGGAGAAGAGAAAAGGTTGTGAGAGGTCCTGGGGAGGATTCAGCATTTGTCTGTCTCTGCAGTACATCTTGCAGAGTGGAAAGAGGATGGGTTCTGGAGCCAGACAGATTTGGGTTCAAATCTCATCTCCAATCCTTCCTGGCTGTGTGACCTTGGGCAAGTCACTTCACCTCTCTGAGTTTCAGGCCCTTCATCATTCAAATGAGATGATAATAGTTCTCACAAGGTTGTTACCATTGTCAAATAAGGTCATGAATGTGACATGCTTAAAACAAGGTCTGGTGCTTAGTAGGATCTCTACTGGGAGCAGGTAGATATCGCCAGGTCCCAGACTTGATGGAGGGACTCTTCATAGGTCTTCTGTGAAGACTTGCTGTATGGTATGGAACTTCACCTCTGCCTTGGGGATCTCTGTTCCTCCTCCCCAACCCCATGTTCCCAGATAGATGCAGAAGGGGCAGCCAGCATGCCTGGGCTCCGGGAGGTGAGGAATCTCAGCTCCCGGGGTCTGAGAACATTGCAGAACATTGCAGGCCCTCGCTACCCCCTCTCTGCCACTTCTCTCCTCTTCCAGGAAAAAAGTTTGGAGTCAAATGGGTCCCGAGGTGGAATATTTTCCAAATGTCAGTGCAATCTGTGGTACATTACAGCTAAATGTGATCATCTCAGTGCCGGGCTCTGAATGTCAGCGCACTGGCCGTGATGGAGTGACAAACGGCAGGTTGACAGGTGGGGCAGCAGCCTCCCCGCTCCTGGGAAATCAGCCTGGTTGGGCAGGGAACTGGGCCAGCTCTGGGTTCAGCAGTTGGCAACCATGGGCCTCTATGGGGACACACAGTGGGCCTCGAGGAGTTCTGTGCATTTGGTGTGTGTGCACATATGTGAACACGTGCTCCAGTGTTCTGTATCTCTTTCTCCTCATCACTGTGTCGGTGTGCACACATGCTTAGACGCCCCGAGACAGTGTTCACTAAGCACAGTTGAGATCTGTGTGTGGCTGTGTATATGTGTTCTCCACCTCAAGGGGATATGGGATATCTGTGAGTTTGCACATATTAGTAGAACCCCTGGAATGGTGTGCACACATCTGCACTCACTGATCGTGAGACTGTTTACCTGTGTGGACATATACACCACCCACCTCTCGGAGCCTTTATGTCTGTTATGCACACTATCTTCTTGTGCCCATATGTGTGGCTGTGTGTGTGCGCAAGTGTGTGTAGTTCCGTGAATATGCAATTGTGTTTGCGTGTGTATCCGCAGTCTCAGGACATCAGTGTGTGCATGCATGCGCGTGTCTAGGTTTGTAAATCCCATCTCAACTGCAAAGGTGGAAGGGGAGCCTGGAGTGGGGAGGGGCTCTCTGCCTCACTGCCCTCAGGGTGGGGGCGTTTTGATGGCTGTCTGTTCTTCAGGGCTTGTGATTGGCTGGGTGGGATGGGGATTAAATTGCCTCCAATTACCAGACAGTGAATGAGGAGCTGTGAGGCCAGAGGGATGGAGTGTGTATGCCAGGATCTGCCAACCACAACGGGATTAAAAGGCCCTGTGCATGCAAACGGCCCGACGAGTCTGTGTGGGTGTATGCACGCACTAACGCCTGGGACCATGTGTTTTATGTCTCTGTGTGTGGGGATATGTGCCTGTGAACACACACAGGAGCATGTCTATATTGTGTGTGTGATTATGAGAATGCAGATGTGTTCCTTGTGTCTGTCTATGTGGCTGTCGTTGTGCGTGTGTGGATGTGTATCTGGGGGATGTGCAGGTGTTATGTTGTTGTCACATCTTTGTCTATGTCTGTGAGCATGTATGTATGTATGTACATGTATATGATTCTGCATGTGTCCTTGTGTGTGAGTTCTGCATGGGTGTCTTTGAGTGTGTGTGTATTTATGTGTGACTTCATATGTATGGGTGGGTCTCTGGTTTTCTCTGAATAGTCTGTGTGTGTGTGTGTGTGTGTGTATTTAAATGTAAGGGTCTGTGAATCAGTGGCTAGGAAGGAAGAGGATGGGAGAAAACTATTCCCCATCCCACCCCACCCCAGCTGGTGATCAGAGTCCCAAGGCCTTCTCCTTCTGGCTGCACCGCAGGGCGGGCAGGACTCACACAGTCTGTAAAGGAGCCTGGCAAGGAGTTCCCTGGTGAGAGCTGGTGCTGAGCCTGGAACAGGGGATGTTATGGGTTAAATTGTATCCCCCTAAAATTCATATGGTGAAGTCCTAAACCCGTTGTACTTCAGAATGTGACCCTATTTGGAAATAGTGTGGTTGCAGATGTAACTTTAGTTACGATGAGGTCATACTGAAGTCAGATGGGCCACTAATCCAATATGACTTGGGTCCTTATAAAAAAAGAGAAATTTGAACACAGACACAGACATGCGTAGAGGGAATAGGATGTGAAGAGATGCAGGGAGAAGAGGGCCATCTATAAGCCAAGCCAAGCAGAGAAACTAGAAAAGATTCTCCCTCACAGCCCTCCAAAGGAACCAACCCTGCTGAAACCTGAATTTCCAGCTTCCAAGCCTCCAGGATTGGGAGAAAATAAATTTCTGTTGTTTAAGCTGCCCAGTTTATGGTATTTGTTATGGCAGCCCTAGCAAACTAATCCAGGGGTTGCGAAATGTTAAAAGCGCTTCTCCCACCAGTTCCCTTCTGTTCCCTAAACACCCATCCCATAGACGTGTGTGTTGTGATCAGTGGCTGCATCCTCTTGGCTCTGTGGTGGGGAGCCACTAGGCTCCCTCCAGCTCAGAGCACTCTGCCCTCCAGGCCTCAGTTTAGTAGCCTCCTCTGGGAGACCTTCCAGATAACCCCATCCCTGTCCCTGTCCTAGCCCCTCCCCTATCCCCAGATATCACCTTGCTTCAAACTCTCCTGACAAAGCTGGGCTTTAGCACCTTTTCAAAAGTAAGTATATCTTCTCCCTATTTTTCTCCTCTCCCTGCATAGCTCTGTGTCCTGTATACAGCAGGTGCCCACTAAATGTCTCAGTGAGGGATCCTAGGCTTCCAGCCTCTTTCTGATCTTGGGATGGGAGAAGGACTCATCTCCACCCCTCCTCACCTCACATCAAGCCCCCTTGTCCATGTCCTGACAGCTGCCATTAGCCGCTGCCAGGGCCGAGCTCCGTGCTTTTGTGTGGGCCACTTCCTGCTCCAAGCAACCCCAGGGGGTAGGTGCTATTTTGAGTCCCATTTTCCAGAGGGGAAGCTGAGTCACAGGGAGGAGAAAAAAACGGTCTAAGATTACACCTTAAAATTCTTGAATGTCAGATCAGGAAGGAATTTAGGGATCCATTAGGTCACTCCTCTCAGCTGACTCCATTTTACTGCTGGAGACACTGAGGTCCATGCGGTTCCTCTCCCTCCACCTGACCCTGATGCTCCTCAGAGTTCACCCTGGGATCCATTAGGTCACTCCTCTCAGCTGACTCCATTTTACTGCTGGAGACACTGAGGTCCACGCGGTTCCTCTCCCTCCACCTGACCCTGATGCTCCTCAGAGTTCACCCTTGACCCACTGGCCCCATTATTCTACACAGTCTCCCCGGAAACTTCTTTGCTTTTACAACTTTAGCTATCCTGTGGACATGGTGACCAGCAAATCGCTTGTTAGTCCCCCCTCCTCTTTCTGAACTCCAGCCCTGAATTTTTACGTCTTGCGCACATGGCCTGCAGACCTCTCAAACTCAACATGTCCAAAATCAAACTGGCTTTGCCTGACCCCAGATCGGAGGCTTCTCCTGGGTTCCCTGCCTCATTACCAGCTCTGCTGCCCTTGTCACTCAAGCCTGAAGCCTTTGACCTCCTGTACTCACGATCCGCACATCCAGTCAACTGCCAGCTCCTGTCAGGTCTTCCATCTAACTATTTCTCAGGTCCGCTGTTGCTGACCCAGTTTAAGCCTCAATTTCTCTCTCTGAGTTTCCTATGTCAGCCTCTCATATCAGCTAGAATTAGGCTTGGCTGCTTGGAACAGAAGACAAAAATAACAGAGACTTCAAAAAGTTGGAAGTTTATTTCTCTCCATGTAAACTAAGTCTGGAGATGGGAAATTCAGAGCTGGTATGGTACCACCATAAGGTTGAAAGGAACCAAGTCTCCTTCTAGTTTATTGTCTAGCCATTTATAGGGTATAACCCTTGTCCTCATGATCCAAGGTGGTTGCTTTGGCTCCAGCCATCTCAGCTGTGTTCAGCCAGCAGAAAGGAGAAAGGGACAGAAAAACAGGCAAAAGGCACAGGCCAGCAATCTTCTAAGGAGGTATCCCAGAAGCTGCCACACACAAATCCTGCTCAGATAGTAATGGCTGAGACTCAGTCCATGCAATACATAGCTGGGATGGTGGCTAGGAAATGTGGTCTTTTTAATAGATGGCCATGTGCCCAGCTAGAAACTGGGGTTTCCCTGATTAAGGCAGATGGTGACACGGTGACCTCCCCCCCTCTTTATGGTTTCTCTCTTCTCTCTCCCTCTAATCTACCCTGGATACTGTAGCCAGGATGATCTTTCTCAAATGCAAATCCATACATAACGTTGTTCAAATAAAACTACAGGATTCCCAGTTAAATGTGGATTTCAGATAAACAATAAATACATGTTTTAGCATAAGTATGTCCTGTGCAGTATTTAGGATATTAATACCAGAAAAAAAGTTTGTTATTTATCTGAAGTTCACATTTAACTGGGTGCTTTGAATTTTATCTGTCAACCCTATCCATACACCTTTCACAGTTCCCCATTGCTGTCAGGAAAAGGCCCAAGCTCTTTGGAAGGGTTTACTAGGCCTTTTATGATCTGTCACCAACTGACCTGTCTAGACTCTTGTTTCTTGAGCAAACTCTTGCTCTCCAAGCCCCCAAGCCTTTGCTTAAGCTGTTTCCTTGGCCTGGAATGCCCTTCTCCATCTGAGAAACCCCATGCATCCAGAGGGACCATGGCATTTGTATCTCTGTATTCCCAGGGACAGGGCAGGGCTGAGAGATTATCTGGTGAATGAAGTGATGAGTCCAAAACCATGCAACAAATGAGGGGCAAGGTTGGAGTGGCCACCTGGGCATGATGGTTCCCTCCACAGTGCTCTCTGCACCTGGGTTAGCTCACATGGGCCCAGCACTGGGATCCTTGTCTCCTGGCCCTTCGTTCCCTGCAAGTCCATGTCTGAGCATCATGCCCCACAGCACACAAAGGGTTAAGTCAGACTTGGATTTGGGAGCCAGAGCCCATGGAGTCCTTCCTGACAAT
>NW_007726817.1:153320-154785 GCF_000696425.1 Galeopterus variegatus | reverse complement strand
GCCTCTAGAACATGCATGGTGCACTGGCATGTGATCACATTTGCAGGCCTGCATGGATATGCTCTGTGTGCCTGACTAAGAACGTGCACATGTCTGCATCTCACACACAGGTGGGAATAAGTCTGCAGTACAACGCATGCATGTGTCATGTGCTGGCATGCTCCTGTACCCATGTGCATGCATTGAAGCATGAGCCCTCCTGCCTCAGAGGAGGGGCTGACAAGGTTACATTTTCCAAGGGCTCAGTGACCAGTGACAGAGAGCTGGCCTGAGTGCTCTTGCTGGCAGGAGGTAAGTGGAGCTGCTGATTCGTGACCTGGGGGTGGGTGATGATGACGGCTGGCTGACGGATGTGGGAGCTTAGCCACCCCCTATGACAGCAGCCCGCTCTCTGAGCTGCCTGAACCAGGAGGGGAGGTTAGTTCTTGACCTGTGGTGCTTGGCGCTGGCTTTCCATCTCCTTCATGCATGTCCATAGCCATGTGTGGGCACACACACACATTGGTATGCACCAGGGACACAGACCCAGGNCAATAACATTTAATCATCATTTGCACAGCAGATGAGAAGTTTGTGGCAGATGCAATTCTGCATGAGTGGCGATTTCTGCGTGTGGGCACCATTCCTGCTGTCCCCAGCACACCTGACAATCTGGGGCTGGAGCAGGCTAAACCCCAGAGGGAGCGTGTGTGCATCCACATGCCAGGAATCTGACTCCGCACATGTTTGGGAGACGGGCTTTGGAGGCATGTGTCTGTTTGTGTACGTGCTTGTCTGTGGAGTTAGACACCTGTAGCATGACTGTGGGTAAACCACAGTGGGCCTGTCTGAAGGTGCATGTGAACAGAGGTAGTTAGGTTCCTGAGGATTTGTGGTCTGGAACCACTTACACGTAGGCAGACCAGTGCATGGGGGTATATATCATTGCATTGCTTGCCTGCTTGGTGTAGATCTGAGTACTTGGAGCTGCTTGTTTTTTTAGGTGCTTGTAAGTGATTGTGTATATGTTCATAGACACATATCTATGTGCTCATGTGTGAAAACACATCTATGGGCACCATTCACTTAAATTTAGAGTTTGTAACAGACTGTTCCTGAGACTACGCCTGCTTTCCCGTGTGTACATGCAACTGTGCATATGCATTATGAATGAGTGCATGCAGTTATATGTTCACATGTGCCCAAGCACATCTGAGGGTATACACATACATGTACTGTGTGCATGAATGGGAGTTTCTGGGGACACATGTTCATGCATATGTATAAGTACATGTCTGAATGGGAAAAGATGTTCCCTCATTGAAGAATGCCAGTGGACATACATGTACACACATGTAAGACAACACATCTATGGAAGCCATGAATATGCTCTGTGTACAAACATGAGTGCAAACATGAGAACTAGCCTCTAGAACATGCATGGTGCACTGGCATGTGATCACATTTGCAGGCCTGCATGGATATG